>NC_088409.1:33761694-33929194 GCF_034236695.1 Oncorhynchus nerka | reverse complement strand
GTATTCAAACTCACTGACTTTTTCCAGATTTTGTTACGTTACAGCCTTATTAAAAAACTGATTCAATATTTTTTTTCCTCAATCTACACACAATACCCCATAATGACAAAGTGAAAACAGGTTTTTCGAGAATTTTTTTTGCAAATGCATTAAAAATAAAAACAGAAATACCTTATTTACATACGTAAGTATTCAGACCCTTTGCTATGAGACTCAAGATTAAGCTCAGGTGAATCCTGTTCCCATTGATCATCCTTGAGATGTTTCTACAACTTGATTGGAGTCCACCTGTGGTAAATTCAATTGATTGGACATGATTTAGAAAGGCACACACCTGTCTATATAAGGTCACACAGTTGACCGTGCATGTCAGAGCATGCATAGTCAAAACCAAGCCAAGAGTGAGTATGTATGTATGTATGTATGTATGTATGTATGTATGTATGTATGTATGTATGTATGTATGTATGTATGTATGTATGTATGTATGCATGTACTGTATGTGTGCATGTGTCTGTGTGTAAAACAATATCCCCCCTCAGCTCTCAGACACACAGGAGTCTAAATACTAACTGTGTTTACATCTGAGTGGATCTGATGTGGTTGAGTCTCACCCTGACAGAACACGCCACGACCCGGGTGCAGGAAGAAGGTCGAGAGCAGAGAACAGGCTGGCCTCTCAACACAGAACCCAAGAGCTGCCGGGGAAATTCCATCTGAGCAACCAACGACTCAACCACTCAACAACATGGCTGCTCTGTTTTCACCACAGGTGCTCCAGCTGTGTGAAGCCTGAAACTTACACCAGACATGATATCCATGGCATATACTGTTAGAAAAGAATGTTGCAGTCTGTAGGCTATATTGTGTGAGAGTGAATAGCTGGCCTGTTGTGCATACTGTACGTGAAGTCTGAACTTTTACCAGACATGCTTCTTAAGACTATTAAGTGACACTAGAGATTCTGGAGGCTGGCGAGTCTATTCTATTGTGAGAGTAAACAGTGCAGCTGAGTTGAATACATCTGTGAAGTCTGAACCTGGTTGTTTCCTATGAAACGATAGCAGGGCTTCTGCGCGCTGTGCATGTTATGTGAGAGTGAACAGCGCAGCTGAGGTGAGTGGAGGTCAAATCTAATTTGGGTTTTAATTTAATTGCAGCTTGAGATCAGGGTGAGTGTATCAAAGAAGGCACAAGGGAGAGAGAAGCAGCGTCTGAATGAGCAGGGCTGCAGAATGTGGAGAGAAATTCAATGGGTTGAGTTGATGATTGATGAATGGCTCAATCAGTTGGTGCTCGATTGTTTAGGTCTACATTCTAATGGGAGAATACATGCCTCCTTGACCTGCATGGTCCATCACTGGTCAATCACACGTTCCAAAGATGGCCATGTAACCTTACAAACATCATGGTACGTCCCAACTGGCAACCTCTTCCTGTTGTCAAAAGTAGTGCACTATATAGGGAATAGGGTGGCTATCGAGATACATCCCATGTTGGATTTGATTAATTACTTGAGGCATGTTAGATGAGGCACGTTGAAGCTTCCCTTTCTGGAAGTTAAAGTGGCAGTGAACATTCACAGCCAAGATAATTGCTGAGCAAATATTCCCCAGACCCAGATGATCCATGTAAATTCTCCCTCCCTTTCTCGCTTGTTTTATGATGATAATTCCCCTCAGAGATGGGGAGAAAGCAGAGTGAAATGACTTTCTCTGAAGTAATCTCTCTTTCTCTCTCTATTCAGCATGTCTGCATATTTAGCAGCTCACTGCAAAGTAACCACAATCTTTTGTGTGGTTTTCTGGACCTAATCTGTTAAATTCCTAGACTGAGCTAATCCTCCAACAGCATGTCGGGAAGAGAAAGGCAAAACAAGCCCTGCGGATACTGAGTTGACAGTCTGATCTGGACAAGGCGGTCTCACCTTAGACTGGACACAGACAGTAGCCTCATTTAGGAGGAGTGATTCTCATATCACTGACTAGCTTGCTCAACAACTACAGTAGTCGGCTGTAACTGACTTTTAACCAACTATTATACCTTTGCTTCTTCAAGCAGATATCAATGTCACTCTGTTAGTTACATCAGGGCCAATGCTAATGGAATAGACTAGATGCAGACTTTGTTATTGTGCGATATTACACACGTCCTTGTAGCAACAGGCATGCCTTGTTGAGTGGACTTTGATCACTCAACACAGACAGTTTATAACCTGAATGTCTGTCTGCTGGCACATGTGGTGAGATTTAGAGTAGCCGGTCTCCCCTACAACTATTATGTCATACTGAAGTGGACATGATGTGGGTTGTGGTTGCAGAGATCAGATGAATGCTCTCCATCGCTCCAAAAAAGGCTGTTTGGTATCACATTCACTGCTGATAATGAACACTCTTTACTATGGTGTGCACTGTAAAAGTAAATGATGGTGATGAGGAGGAGGATGAAGATAAGGAGGAGGAAGAGGATGAGGCGGGGCCTATGCATTCTGACTGTAAACTATGATCACCTAAAATGTTGCAACACTATTATTACACAGTTATTACTACAAACATGTCATCAAGTTGCAAGTAGCTGTAAAACTGAGGTTAGGACACATTTAGTCCACACTGGTGAGTAACAGGTGTAAAACACATCTAGACAGAGTTCAGTGAATAAAACAGATTCACCACTACACAGACACAAGTTGCTTGCTGGATGTTGCTAGCTTATTGTCAGCCAGTCTCTTACCTCCAAAAAGGTGAGGCGAAAGGTGTGCTGGTAATGATCCAATCAACAACCGGGGACCCCCTAGCCCCCCGCTGGACCTGTCCCTCTCTGCCTCCTCCGGGGTGTTGCTGCCAGACTCCTGTGAGCTGTAGGCTCCACTGCTGTTAGGGATGTTGATGCCTGACTGGGGTCTTGGCCCTGACCCTCCAGAACTGCCTCCCACGGACCTCGTCCTGTGGCCAATGTGTTGACTGGAGGTCGCTGTGGTTCCCGAGGCCCCGTGAGCCGACTGGCCGTACGCGTGATAGCTCATTGCCATCGCTGCAGTCCTACCGTTCCCATTGCTGATAGTAGAGGTGCTCGAAGGTAGATCCGAGCCCGAGTAAGCCCTGGTCCGTCCGTTAGCGGCTGGGCTGCTCTGCTTAGCCCCCATGTCGGTCGCTGGTGCCAACACACGTCGACAGATTTACCCGGAATTATTAAAGGGCTCGTGCAGCACGGTGGCGGTCAGTGAGTGTGCCACATTTAAAACGCAAAGGGACACAAACACACGACCACCCAGTCCAGGGCAGTGTTTAAAAGAAAAATAACAAAAGTGGAAATTATACGTCGTTAAGACCCCAATGACAGGTTGAAAATGTCAATGAATAAAAGTAACTGACAGCGATGCAAAACAACGGTTTGGAAAGCTGTCCTTACGGTGCGCTAAAACAAAGTAAATACGCTTGACATTAAAACTTTGCGAATAGTTCAGAACATGTCACGAACATAATCCAGAATAAGTACTTGTAGCCATTTTGCAGTTATCGAATCTTTCCTCGTCCCGGTTGCTTGTATTGGATTAATATGCTTTGACTGTTGTTTTCTGAATAATAACAGTCCGCCATATGTCCTCTCTATCATACGAAAGTAAAGAGCCACGCTCCCCACGCTTCCTTGTTAGCCGACCGCAGGCAGTCACAGTGAAACTATTATAATGTAGGAGGAAGTGATAGAGGGAAGGGGATGACAGAAACAGCAGAGCAGAAACGACAATAGCGGGGACGGGGCTACGTGCGCACAGCACTGAGCACTGACTTGGTTGCAGAGTGAGTCGAGTTTGGAGGCGGATCCTCTGTCCTTGTGCGTCAGGTTACGTCAGCACCAGCAGTGCACAAGCCAAGCGACATCAATAACAAGAGCAAGCCTCACTCAGGAGTGGCAAGTCTGGGCAATAGGATCAAGGACAGTGGGAAAGGACTGAGGATACATTTAGTACCTGTTAAATTATACGCATTTGTTGCTGGAAACGAGACACAAATAGATCTAGGCAAACCTGCAAACTCAGTCATGGTTCATGTCCCTCTTACAAAACATAATAAACCATAGACTCTAGGAATAAACTGATAAACTACAGTTTCAAGAATCCATTTACATGCAGAACATTCAATTATTTTTGGTGACATCTATTGCATAGGCCTACAGCCATACTTATCTAGAATAGTAGGTCAGATGTAACCCAGTTAAGACATGACTGTCATGTAAACTACAAAGGGTTAACCCAGGATCAAAATAACCTATGCCACAACATTTTGCATATCATTGTCTGGAACAAGTAAAACATTATACAATGTTTCAATTTGTTGATGATGTCACAATGACGATGATGATGTCACATATTTCTTGTTGATTAATATTTGGTTCTATTCAATTAAGTACACACACAGCCATTTTTTTTTAAAGACATTACACATAATCAACATTATTGCAAGCACATATTTTGAAAACTAAAATCCCAGTGTCTACATGCATAGAGAATGGTGCAATATATTTATTAAGCACATGGACAGATTTTTCACATAGTCGGCTCGGCGATTCAAACCAGCGAAACATATCAGTGTGCTCTTTCTCTCTCTGTCAGTATTCTCTCCATATTATCAGCAATAGCAGCGTTCAGATAGCAGTACAGTCAGTACAGAATTGGCATATTTAGGGCTAGGTGTTCCGTCAGCACAATTCAAATTAATAATTGTAAAAATTATGGATATTAAACCTCTAGCTACATATATGTCTTATATCGGTTAAAAGCGTACATTCTTGTTAATCTAACTGCATTGTCCGATTTACAATAGGCTTTACAGTGAGAGCATGCCATGCAATTGAGGATGGCGGACCACATCAACATATTTTTCAACCAGCACAGGCTTCATAAAATCACAAATAGCGATTAAATAATCACTTACTTTTTGAAAATCTTCCTCTGATTTGCAATAAAAAGGGTCCCAGCTACAACATACATGGTCGTTTTGTTAGATAATATCCTTCTTTATATCCCCAAAAGTCTTAGTTGGCGCCATCGATTTTAGTTCAACATGCAGAGAAAGGAATCCAAAAAGCTACCTCTAGACTTTGTTAAAAACAAGTCAAACTACATTTCTATTTATTCCTCAGGTACCCTCAAATGTAATTAAACTATAATATTTCATACGGAAAGAAGTATGTTCAATAGAAAAGTTAAATGATCAAGTGCACATCCTCTTCGTCGTGCGCCCACAGATTGATTTCCAACTGTGACTCCCAGTACCAAAACTCTAAATTCTTCCTCGTTTTGGAAGAAACAAGCCTGAAACATTGAACAAAGACTGTTGGCATCTAGTGGAAGCCACAGGAATTGCAATCTGGGAGCTGGAATTGCATAGGACCCATAGCTATCCATTGTAAATGTATGGGATCTCAACCAAAAAATACATTCTGGTTGTTTTTTCTTTGGATTTTCTCCTACCATATCAATTGTCTTATAGTCTCAAACATTCTTTTAACATTGCTACAAACTTCAAAGGTTTTTCTATCCAATTGTACCAATTATATGCATATCCTGGCTTCTGGGCTTGGGTAACAGGCAGTTTACTTTGGGCACGTCAGTCAGGCGGAAATTCTGAAAAAAGGACCCTACCCCTAACAAGTTGAAATGCATTCCAGGTGACTACCTCCTGAAGCTGGTTGAGAGAATGCCAAGAATGTGCAAAGCTGTATTCAAGGCAAAGAGTGGATAAAACACATTTGAATTGTTTTAACACTTATGTCATAGTTTTGATGTCTTCACTATTATTCTACAATGTAGAAGATAAAAAAATAAAAAAATAAAACCTTGAATGAGTAGGTGTGTCCAAACTATTGACTGGTACTGTATATTTACTGAGATGCGACCCTGCTCTGAACACTACATTCATTCTTTATTTCACAATTTTGAATCAGTAATTATTTGTATATTTTTTACATTATCTTTTCGCTTTATAAAATAAATATTATGAGACATAATTTGAGATATTCTCTACATAGCAACATTGTACTTTTCTTTCTCAAATCGTTTGAAATTGGACTACATGATCTTATGCTAGAGACATGCTCTTGTAATCATTCAATTTATCACATTTGAATGGAGAGCTTATACCTATGGAACATGCCATGAATGCTGAAGCTAGGTCTCACAGTCAGTTTCTCAAACGTCAAATTTCTAAGTTGTTGCAAATGTCAAATTTCAAAGTGTTTTAGGTTAAGACATTGACTCCGAAATCTTAAATTTAGGAATTAACATCGAATGGTTAAGGTAAGGGTTAAGGTTTAGGATAGGCTTAAAACAAATCTCAAAAACAACATTCTATGGCTTTCTTACGCCTATTGATCATCGCCGTCCACAACGCCATAGCAAAACCGAATCTAAACTCAGCAAAAAAAGAAACATCCCTTTTTCAGGACCCTGTCTTTCAAAGATAGTTCATAAAACTCCAAATAACTTCACAGATCTTCATTGTAAAGGATTTACACACTGTTTCCCACGCTTGTTCAATGAACCATAAACAATTAATGAACATGCACCTGTGGAATGGTCGTTGAGACACTAACAGCTTACAGATGGTAGGCAATTAAGGTCACAGTTATGAAAACGTAGGACACTAAAGAGGCCTTTCTACTGACTCTGGATGTCTGGGACCTTTTGGATCGGAGGTTGAGGGCTAGGGCCATTGCCCCCAGAAATGTCCGGGAACGCGCAGGTGCCTTGGTGGACGAGTGGGATAACATTTCACAGCAAGAACTGGCAAATCTGGTGCAGTCCATGAGGAGGAGATGCACTGCAGTACTTAATGCAGCTGGTGGCCACACCAGATACGGACTGTTACTTTTGATTTTGACCCCCCTTTGTTCAGGGACACATTATTCCATTTCTGTTCACATGTCTGTGGAACTTGTTCAGGTTATGTCTCAGTTATTGAATCTTATTATGTTCATAAAAACATTAACACATGTTAAGTTTGCTGAAAATAAACGCAGTTGACAGTGAGAGGACGTTTCTATTTTTGTTGAGTTTACTTGAAGGTAACAGAGCTCACTGTTGCCTCTAGTGGCCAATTTCCACATCATCTCCTGACGTCCTCAGACATGGATGGCAGGGATTAAGACAGCCTCAGACAATCACTTGATCACAGACGTAGCATTTATATGTTTGTGAGTGTGCTTTTGTTTGTGTCTGCATGTGTGTGTGTGCATGCATGCATGCTTGTGTGCGTTTTTGTTTGTGTGTGCATGCATGTTTGAGTTGTGCATTGAAGTACATATAAGTGTGGTTAATCTTCGACCACATTTTCTCCCTCGGCTTAACCCGGCTGAGAGCTGTATGACTTGTTGGCCTGCTGGCTTGCTGGTCTGCTGGCCAAAGACACTGGGCCTGGTTGGGTTGGAAGCATGCTTAACCCTAATCCCCAGTCTAATGAAGTTATGGCGACCAACAACACTGATGTACGATGGGAAAAATACATTTACATTTGAGTTATTTAGCAGATGCTTTTATCAAGAGCGACTTTACAGTCATAGTAAGTACATTTTTCCTTCATAAAGTAGCTATCAGCAAAGTTGGCGCAAGTAAGGGTCTTGTACATGTAGGCTACTGTGGCTGTATGCCTTGGTTTAGCCAACTGACTACATGTACAATTAGACACACACAGTGCATTCGGAAAGTATTCAGACCACTTGACTTTCTCCACATTTTATTGCGTTACATTCTTATTCTAAAATTGATTAAATAACTACAAATCTTCATCAATCTACACACAATACCCCATAATGACAAAGTGAAAACAGGTTTTTAGACATTTTTGCAAATGCATTAAAAATAAAAACAGAAATACCTTATTTACATGTAACCAGACCCTTTGCTATGAGACTCTAAATTGAGCTCAGGTGCAACTTGATTGGAGTCCACCTGTGGTAAATTCAATTGATTGGACATGATTTGGAAAGGCACACAGCTGTCTATATAAGGTCTCACAGTTGACAGTGGATGTCAGAGCAAAAACCAAGCCATGAGGTCGAAAGAATTGTCCTTAGAGTTCCGAGACAGGATTGTGTCGAGGTATAGATCTGTACCTCGTACAAAGAAAAAATCTGCAGCATTGATGGTCCCCAAGAACACAGTGGCCTCCATCATAATTAAATGGAAGAAGTATGGAACCACAAAGACTCTTCCTAGAGCTGGCCGACAGGCCAAACTGAGCAATCAGGGGAGAAGGGCCTTGGTCAGAGAGTTTACCAAGAACCCGATAGTCAATCTGACAGAGCTCTAGTTCCTCTGTGGAGATGGGAGAACCTTCCAGAAGGACAACCATGACAGCCCGCTTGGAGTTTTCCAAAAGGCACCTAAAGGACTCAGACCATGAGAAACAAGATTCTCTGGTCTGATAAAACCAAGATTGAACTATTTTGCCTCGTTGGACTAGTAACCGGCGTTGGACTAGTAACCGGAAGGTTGAAAGTTCAAACCCCCGAGCTGACAAGGTACAAATCTGTCGTTCTGCCCCTGAACAGGCAGTTAACCCACTGTTCCTAGGCCGTCATTGAAAATAAGAATTTGTTCTTAACTGACTTGCCTAGTTAAATAAAGGTTAAAAAAATATTTAAAAAATGCTGTGGGGATGTTTTTCAGCGGCAGGGACTGGGAGACTAGTCAGGGTCCAACAGGACAACAACCCGAAGCACACAGCCAAGACAATGCAGGAGCGACGCTCCCCATCCAACCTGACAGAGCTTGAGAGATTCTGCAGAGAAGAATGGGAGAAACTCCCCAAATACAGGTGTGCCAAGCTTGTAGCGTCATACCAAAGAAGACTTGAGGCTGGAATCGCTGCCAAAGGTGCTTCAACAAAGTCCTGAGTAAAGGGTCTGAATACTTATGTAAATGTAATATTTCAGTTGACATTTTTTTAAATAAATTTGCAAAAATTACAAAAAACCTGTTTTAGCTTTGTCATTGTATGTAGATTTATGAGGGAAAATAACAATTTAATCCATTTTACAATAAGGCTGTAACGTAACAAAATGTGGAAAAAGTCAAGGGGTCTGAACACATTCCGAATACACTGTACCTCTACAGTCGTGGTTACAGTTAATGATGAGTTTGCTGTATAGTTAGACATTAACTGAAACAGATTTAATGTAGCTTATCAGTGGACATTTTCGGGAAGGAATTTGTTGCACCCCGAATGGCACCCTATTCTCTATAGTACACTGCTTTGACCAGGGCCCTAGTGCACTATGTAGGGAATAGAATGTCATTTGGGACACACACATTAAATACAGTGAAGGAGAACCTCTCCTCAGCATTGACACTCAACCATGAACTAACTGTACAGTAAGTCCTCACATTTCCTTATCTAAAACAGGCTGATTGTCTCCTTCTCCCTCTCTCCGAGCTGAAGGCGGATTCCTCTTAGCTGTTGTGGAGGAAATTCCTCGAATTGCAGCAGTTGCATTCCACCATTCAGCAATCAAACGCCTTCACAGGAGAATATTCTGCCTGCCTCAGAGACAAAGAGAGAGAGAGACATAGAGAGAAAGAGAGATAGAAGGAGAAAAGAAACAGAGTTCTCATTCCGCAAAGTCTCTGTCTTTAAATAGACCAAAATAAATCATGTTCTGACCTAAGTACAGCATGGTGAGCAGTTAGCTGTCTAATGAAAATACTCATTCTTATCCAGCCTCTTTCCGTCTCAGAATAGCCCTCTCTACCTGTCAATCAATCGATGGTCATGCTGCAGGATTTCCACGGTAACCCTCTGTCATTATGTTCAACGTGATGTTGTGATCAGAGGGAGAGGGAGGGAGGTCACTCAGAGCTGTTACCCAGACAATCAGCTCATTGACATTCAGAATCTCAAAGTGGCAAAGTCAACAACTCTCACTGGGTTTTGTATAGTGAGATCCAAATCAGTGTCACTTTAAATAGTGTTACTTTATACATATAGTGTGCACTTACAGTGGTGAGAACAAGTATTTGATACACTGCCGATTTTGCAGGTTTTCCTACTTACAAAGCATGTGGAGGTCTGTAATGTGTATCATAGGTACACTTCAACTGTGAGAGACGGAATCTAAAACAAAAATCCAGAAAATCACATTGTATGATTTTTAAGTAATTCATTTGCATTTTATTGCATGAAATAACTATTTGATCACCTACCAACCAGTAAGAATTCCGGCTCTCACAGACCTGTTAGTTTTTCTTTAAGAAGCCATCCTGTTCTCCACTCATTACCTGTATTAACTGCACCTGTTTGAACTCGTTACCTGTATAAAAGACACCTGTCCACACACTCAATCAAACAGACTCCAACCTCTCCACAATGGCCAAGACCAGAGAGATGTGTAATGACATCAGGGGTAAAATTGTAGACCTGCACAAGGCTGGGATGGGCTACAGGACAATAGGCAAGCAGCTTGGTGAGAAGGCAACAACTGTTGGCGCAATTATTAGAAAAGGGTAGAAGTTCAAGATGACGGTCAATCACCCTCGGTCTGGGGCTCCATGCAAGATCTCACCTCGTGGGGCATCAATGATCATGAGGAAGGTGAGGGATCAGCCCAGAACTACACGGCAGGACCTGGTCAATGACCTGAAGAGAGCTGGGACCACAGTCTCAAATGAAACCATTAGTAACACACTACCCCGTCATGGATTAAAATCCTGCAGCGCACGCAAGGTCCCCCAGCTCAAGCCAGAGCATGTCCAGGCCTGTCTGAAGTTTGCCAATGACCATCTGGATGATCCAGAGGAGGAATGGGAGAAGGTCATGTGGTCTGATGAGACAAAAATAGAGCTTTTTGGTCTAAAGTCCACTCGCCGTGTTTGGAGGAAGAAGAAGGATGAGTACAACCCCAAGAACACCATCCCAACCGTGAAGCATGGAGGTGGAAACATCATTCTTTGGGGATGCTTTTCTGCAAAGGGGACAGGATGACTGCACCGTATTGAGGGGAGGATGGGTGGGGCCATGTATCGCGAGATACTGACCTTCCCTCAGTAAGAGCATTGAAGATGGGTCGTGGCTGGGTCTTCCAGCATGACAACAACCCGAAACACACAGCCAGGGCAACTAAGGAGTGGCTCCGCAAGGTCCTGGAGTGGCCTAGCCAGTCTCCAGACCTGAAACCAATAGAAAATCTTTGGAGGGAGCTGAAAGTCCATATTGCCCAGCGACAGCCCCAAAACCTGAAGGATCTGGAGGTCTGTATGGAGGAGTGGGCCAAAATCCCTGCTGCAGTGTGTGCAAACCTGGTCAAGAACTACAGGAAACATATGGTCTCTGTAATTGCAAATTAAGGTTTCTGTACCAAATATTAAGTTCTGCTTTTCTGATGTATCAAATACTTATGTCATGCAATAAAATGCAAATGAATTACTTAAAAATCATACAATGTGATTTTCTGGATTTTTGTTTTAGATTCCGTCTCTCACATTTAAAGTGTACCTATGACAAAAATGACAGACGTCTACATGCTTTGTAAGTAGGAAAACCTGCAAAATCGGCAGTGTATCAAATACTTGTACTTCCCACTGTATGTACGTCTATGCTTGCATAAAGTTTATGGGCATATAGAATGCATGACAGACAATCGAATTTCACCAGAAAACCTCCATGGGGCTGTTTTGTCTGAGAGACATGCAGCAGAAGTTGCATCAGAACCCTATAGATTCATTCTGAGACATACATCAGAGCCATATAGATGCATTCTGAGACATACATCATAGCCATACAGATGCATTCCGAGACACAAAATAACCACATTTTAAATGTTTTTATTTTATTTAACCTTTATTTAACTAAGCAAGACAGTTAAGAATGAAGTATTATTCACAATGACGGCCTTCACCATAGATCCATTCTGAGACACATCAGAACCCTATAGATCCATTCTGAGACACACCAGAACATATAGATCCATTCTGAGACACATCAGAACCCTATAGATCCATTCTGAGACATACATCAGAGCATATAGATCTATTCAGAGACACATCAGAACCCTATAGATCTTTTCAGAGACACATCAGAACCCTATAGATCCATTCTGAGACACATCAGAACCATATAGATCCATTCTGAGACACATCAGAACCCTATAGATCTATTAGAGACATGCCGTATATGGAAGTTTGATAAGAACTATATAGATTCACCCCCACCCTCCCTCTGCTTGAATGATCCTGGCTGTTCTTCCCTCCTCGGCCTTTCCTCGCCCTCCTTGCCCCTCCCACCATTAGAACAGTCCTGGCTGTTCTGCCTTCCTCACCCCACCCTCCATTATATATCCGAATGTCCCTGGCTGTCTTCAAAGATAAAGACATAAATCAGAAACAGACCTGGATCTGTTATCAACTGTTTATCATGGTTTTATTGAGAGGTAATCTCTGATAAGACATACGTCAAATCTTGCATAATTGAGAGGGTATTGTAGGCTGAGGGCTGGATCTGTTTGGCATGTCAAACATGGGTCATATTTCTCCTGGCTGCTGCCTTTATTTCTGAAATTGTTTAAAGCTCATATATGACTTCATGAAAAGCCCCTGTTGTACTGTAGTTATATCTAGCAGATCCAGTTACGCACCAGATTGTCTAAGTCAGTCTTGACATTTTTCCACTGTGCTGTGAGTCTATTACAATAGATTAATTGGTTGGAGTAATGAGGACAATCAGAGGAACATATGGAGATCATGTGCTGCATGGGAAGCAGACTATTCCAATGACAACACACAACAGTTCTCAGATAAATCAAGTTCGTTACCTCCCCCTGCTGGCCAGTGTAAGAACTACAATTAGACAACACCATTACCTGATCTATCTGAATGTAATTAGTGAGTACATGGTGCCAGTGGCGATTTTAGCATGTAAATCTTGGTGGGGCAAAGAATAAACAAGTGGGATGCATGCCAGCAAAGCCACTACACAACACAACACTAAACAATACAATACAATAATTGCACTATAAAGGTGACAAACGGTACCCACAAACTGTTAGGGCTTAAGTACATAAAGCTGTCCCAACAGCAGTCCCAACATCTTACCACTGATACACCTGGCTATCAGTGGTAAGATGTTGGGACTGCTGTTGGGCGAAACAGTTCATTCAGCCTCATTTACTGCCTTTAAAAAACAGATAATATGGCTGACTTGCTTAAACAAATGTGGTTTCTAATGACAATTGAGATGTACAAACTATGGAATAAGGGGACGACAAGTGGATAAGAGGCAATCTGTAATTTCGATTAAGACGTTAATGAGCTAGGATGGACGTTTTATATATATATATATATATATATATATATGATTTTTTTTAACCTTTATTTAACTAGGCAAGTCAGTTAGTCAATATACTATTTGTTAAGCACTTTTGAAATGTACAGTACCAGTCAATAGTGTGGACACACCTACTCATTCAAGGGTTTTTCTTTATTTGTACTATTTTCTACATTGTAGAATAATAGTGAAAATATCAAAGCTATGAAATAACACATATGGAATCATGTTGTAACCAAAAAAGTGTTAACACAAATCAAAACATATTTTATATTTGAGATTCTTCAAAGTAGCCACCCTTTGCCTTGATGACAGCTCTGCACACTATTTGGCATTCTCTCAACCAGCTTCATGAGGTAGTCACCCGGAATGCATTTCAATTAACAGCTGTGTCTTGTTAAAAGTTAATTTGTGCAATTTCTTTCCTTCTTAATGCGTTTGAGCCAGTCAGTTGTGTTGTGACAAGGTAGGTGTGATATATAGAGGATAACCCTATTTGGTAATAGACCAAGGCCATATTATGGCAAGAACAGCTCAAATAAGAAAAGAGAAACGACAGTTCATCATTACTTTAAGACATGAAGGTCAGTCAATTCTGAAAATTACAAGAACTTTGAAAGTTTCTTCAAGTGCAGTCACAAAAAACATCAAGCGCTATGATGAAACTGGCTCCCATGAGGACCGCCACAGGAAAAGAAGAGCCAGAGTTACCCAGAGTTTCTGCAGAGGATAAGTTCATTAGAGGTAACTGCATCTCAGATTGCAGCCCAAATAAATGCTTCACTGAGTTCAAGTAACAGACACAACTCAACATCAACTGTTGTGAGGGGACTGTGTGAATCAGGCCTTCATGGTTGAATTGCTGCAAAGAAACCACTACTAAAGGACACCAATAATAAGAAGAGACTTGCTTGGGCCAAGAAACACAAGCGATAAACTTTTAAACGGTGGAAATCTGTCCTCTGGTCTGATGAGTCCAACTTCCTTGTCTTTGTGAGACGCAGAGTAGGTGAACGGATGATCTCTGCATGTGTGGTCCACCGTGAAGCATGGAGGAGGAGGTGTGATGGTGTGGGGGTGCTTTGCTGGTGACACTGTATGTGATTTATTTAGAATTAAAGGCACACTTAACCAGTGTGGCCACCACATAATTCTGCAGCAATACGCATCCTATCTGGTTTGCGCTTAGTGGGACTATCATTTGTTTTTCAACAGTACAATGACCCAACACACCTCCAGGCGGTGTAATGGCTATTTAACCAAGGAGGAGAGTGATGGAGTGCTGTATCAGATGACCAGGCCTCCACAATCATCCGACCTCAATCAAATTGAGATGGTTTGGGATGAGCGCACAATGAAGGAAAAGCAGCCAACGAATGCTCAGCATATGTGAAAACTCCATCAAGAGTTATGGAAAAGCATTCCTCATTATGCTGGTTGAGAGAATGCCAAGAGTGCGCAAAGCTGTCAACAAGGCAAAGGGTGGCTACTTTGAAGAATCTAAAATCTCAAATTTGTTTAACACTTTTTTTGGTTATTACATGATTCCATGTGTTATTTCATAGTTTTGATGTCTTCACTATTATGCTACAATGTAGAAAATAGTAAAAATAAAGAAAAACCCTTGAATGAGTAGGTGTGTCCAAACTTTTGACCGCTACTGTACAGGGACAGAATTCAGAACATGGGCCGTTCTTACAGTGTTGTCCCTGAAAATCAAGTCTGAACCATAGGATAAATAAAGGGGGCATATAAGTAGACAATGAAAGCTCTTACAATTTTCGATTATTACATTTCTCTAAAACAGGTTATAGGCTACATGTGCACCACCAAGTCAGAACAGTAGGTGAAATTAAGAGGGATAAATAGACCAAATTATCAGGGTGAGGCACATGGACTACTAACATCTTACTACCCAACATACACTTAGTATTACTTTCTTAGCTACAGTATACACATCTCCATGGCATATTACATAATTTATGCAGCCGCATATAATACATTTTTGGACTCACCTTGTCGTGCTGTGCTCACTTGAACAGGAAGGTGGAGCGGTGGTCCTTCGTGGGCAACTTTTGTCATCAAAGTTTGGCAATCTCTGGATTTATGGTGCTTTCAAAACATCTGGATGCCGGATTTACAATTCCGAGTTTGGATGACCGTTCAAAACGTATTTTCCCAGTCGGAGCTCGTTTATTCACGACTTCCCAGTTGTTTTGAACTCACTGAAGTCAGGTTTTCGCATTTCCGAGTTAACAGTTGTTTTGGTCGCGACACAAATCATACTTCATTGACAGCATGGCCAATGTTGAATGTTAATCATTTCAATTTTGGAAAAGAGACCCTTAATCCCAGATTTGAGACCACACAGCCACTGTCACTGATTTCTTCCAAACCACTCTTTGCGATTTCCAACTTTTTATTTTATTTTTTATGTTTATGTCCAATGGCAAATGAGTACCGATACATTTTATCTGTAATTTCTCTTCATTATTTCTCTTCATATGACAAGGATTAAAAAAGATTTGCAAGTAGATTGTCGACTTGATTCATGATGATGACTGCTAACTAAGATTTTGAAAGTATGATGCTGACATGATCAGTACAATCAAAGCTACTGTACATATAATGATTTGATGTCAATTTATCTGTGGCCGGTGACCTTGAGCCTTCTTGGATGGGCACTTCTAATGTAACTCTATGGCAACACCGAATGACTAGAAATTTTGAGGTCTCCTCTTAGACTTTGCGGTGACGTAGTGTCCCCATGAGTGTAGAAACACTGAGCCAATCACGGTGCAACGCTCCATTTTTTCTGCTGGCTTGCCCCACCACCACAGAAAGCACTGAGCTAGGCTGAAGCACCTGAATTTTGAAGCTGCCTTACTCAAGAAAACTAAAAAGAGATAGAGTTTGTATGCGGCTTTATTAACTCAGTGATGTATATTATTTCTACATTGTTTTCAAACTGATATGTGACTTGTATTAATGAAAAGGAATAACATGCAAAACAGGCAAGCCCCCTAAAAAAGCCCTGAATGACAGGTCGCCACTGCATGGGGCATCTGCAACAACCCAGCACACAGAGTATAATCATATCTAACCAGACAGAGGAAGCGGTATTGATTTGATAGAGGTCAAAGTAGAGGATATGATGTCATTCTACATTGCAGAGGGTGCTGAGATGTTGGCCGGGGTAGGGGTAACCAGGTGGAAAGCATGGCCAGCTGTAGAAAAATGCTTATTGAAATGATTATCGTAGATTTATCGGTGGTGACAGTGTTTCCTATCCTCAGTGCAGGGGGCAGCTAGGAGGAGGTGCTCTTCTTCTCCATGGACTTTACAGTGTCCCAAAACTTTTGGGAATTAGTGCTACAGGATGAAAATGTATTTTTGAAAAAGCTTTCGTAACTGAGTATATTGGTTCCTGACTTCCCTGAAAAGTTACATATCATGGGGGCTATTCGATGTTAATGCAGGGCGCCACAGGATGTTTTTGTGATGGTCAAGGGCAGTCAAGTCTGGGGTGAACCAAGGGCTACATCTGTTGTTAGTTCAAAAAAAAAATTAATGGGGCATGCTTATTTCAGATGGTGAGGAAAGGTGGTGAGGAAAGGCATCCTCTACTGATGGGATGAGGTCAAATCAAATCAAATCAAATTTTATTTGTCACATACACATGGTTAGCAGATGTTAATGCGAGTGTAGTGAAATGCTTGTGCTTCTAGTTCCGACAATGCAGTGATAACCAACAAGTAATCTAACTAACAATTCCAAAACTACTGTCTTATACACAGTGTAAGGGGATAAAGAATATGTACATAAGGATATATGAATGAGTGATGGTACAGAGCAGCATACAGTAGATGGTATCGAGTACAGTATATACATATGAGATGAGTATGTAGACAAAGTAAACAAAGTGGCATAGTTAAAGTGGCTAGTGATACATGTATTACATAAGGATGCAGTCGATGATGTAGAGTACAGTATATACGTATGCATATGAGATGAATAATGTAGGGTAAGTAACATTATATAAGGTAGCATTGTTTAAAGTGGCTAGTGATATATTTACATCATTTCCCATCAATTCCCATTATTAAAGTGGCTGGAGTTGGGTCAGTGTCAATGACAGTGTGTTGGCAGCAGCCACTCAATGTTAGTGGTGGCTGTTTAACAGTCTGATGGCCTTGAGATAGAAGCTGTTTTTCAGTCTCTCTGTCCCAGCTTTGATGCACCTGTACTGACCTCGCCTTCTGGATGATAGCGGGGTGAACAGGCAGTGGCTCGGGTGGTTGATGTCCTTGATGATCTTTATGGCCTTCCTGTAACATCGGGTGGTGTAGGTGTCCTGGAGGGCAGGTAGTTTGCCCCCGGTGATGCGTTGTGCAGACCTCACTACCCTCTGGAGAGCCTTACGGTTGAGGGCGGAGCAGTTGCCGTACCAGGCGGTGATACAGCCCGCTAGGATGCTCTCGATTGTGCATCTGTAGAAGTTTGTGAGTACTTTTGGTGACAAGCCGAATTTCTTCAGCCTCCTGAGGTTGAAGAGGCGCTGCTGCGCCTTCTTCACGACGCTGTCAGTGTGAGTGGACCAATTCAGTTTGTCTGTGATGTGTATGCCGAGGAACTTAAAACTTGCTACCCTCTCCACTACTGTTCCATCGATGTGGATAGGGGGGTGTCCCCTCTGCTGTTTCCTGAAGTCCACAATCATCTCCTTAGTTTTGTTGACGTTGAGTGTGAGGTTATTTTCCTGACACCACACTCCGAGGGCCCTCACCTCCTCCCTGTAGGCCGTCTCGTCGTTGTTGGTAATCAAGCCTACCACTGTTGTGTCGTCCGCAAACTTGATGATTGAGTTGGAGGCGTGCGTGGCCACGCAGTCGTGGGTGAACAGGGAGTACAGGAGAGGGCTCAGAACGCACCCTTGTGGGGCCCCCGTGTTGAGGATCAGCGGGAGGAGATGTTGTTG
Source organism: Oncorhynchus nerka (assembly GCF_034236695.1). NCBI lineage: Eukaryota > Metazoa > Chordata > Actinopteri > Salmoniformes > Salmonidae > Oncorhynchus > Oncorhynchus nerka. The sequence goes on along the minus strand of NC_088409.1, from coordinate 33,910,903 downwards.
CCTACCCTCACCACCTGGGGGCGGCCCGTCAGGAAGTCCAGTACCCAGTTGCACAGGGCGGGGTCGAGACCCAGGGTCTCGAGCTTGATGACGAGCTTGGAGGGTACTATGGTGTTGAATGCCGAGCTGTAGTCGATGAACAGCATTCTCACATAGGTATTCCTCTTGTCCAGGTGGGTTAGGGCAGTGTGCAGTGTGGTTGAGATTGCATCGTCTGTAGACCTATTTGGGCGGTAAGCAAATTGGAGTGGGTCTAGGGTGTCAGGTAGGGTGGAGGTGATATGGTCCTTGACTAGACCTGGCCCAGGATACCCGGGCCAGGTCGATTAGAAAGGCCTGCTCGCTGAAGTGTTTTAAGGAGCGCTTGACAGTGATGAGGGGTGGTCGTTTGACTGCGGACCCATTAGGCAGGCAGGCAACGAGGCAGTGATCACTGAGATCCTGGTTGAAGACAGCAGGGGTGCATTTGGAGGGCAAGTTGGTCAGGATGATATCTAAGAGAGTGCCCATGGTTACGGATTTAGGGTTGTACCTGGTAGGTTCCTTGATAATTTGTGTGAGATTGAGGGCATCTAGTTTAGATTGTAGGAGGGCCGGTGTGTTAGGCATGTCCCAATTACGTCACCTAACAGTACGAGCTCTGAAGATAGATGGGGGGCAATCAATTCACATATGGTGTCCAGGGCACAGCTGGGGGCTGAAGGGGGTCTATAACAAGCGGCAACGGTGAGAGACTTGTTTCTGGAAAGGTGGATTTTTAATAGTAGAAGCTAAATAGTATGACAGAACTCTGCAGGCTATCTCTGCTGCAGATTGCAACTCCGCCCCCTTTGGCAGTTCTATCTTGTTGGGAAAATGTTATAGTTAGGGATGTAAATTTCAGGATCTTTGGTGGCCACCCTAAACCAGGATTCAGACACGGCTAGAACGTCCGAGTTGGCGGAGTGTGCTAAAGCAGTGAATAAAATAAATTTAGGGAGGAGGCTTCTAATGTTAACATGCATGAAACCAAGGCTTTTACGGTTACCGAAGTCAACAAATGAAAGCGCCTTGGGAATGGGAGTGGTGCTGGGGGCTGCTGGGCCTGGGTTAATCTCTACATCACCAGAGGAACAGAGGATGAGTAGGATAAGGGTACGGCTAAAGGCTATAAGAACTGGTCGTCTAGTGCGTTCGGAACAGAGAGTAAAAGGAGCAGATTTTGGGAGCGGAAGAATAAATTCAAGGCATAATATGCAGACAAGGGTATGGTAGAATGTGAGTACAGTGGAGGTAAACCTAGGCATTGAGTGATGATGAGAGAGGTTTTGTCTCTAGAGGCATTTAAGCCAGGTGAGGTCACCACATGTGTGGGGTTGGAACAAAAGGACTAGCTAAGGCATATTGAGCAGGACTAGGGGCTTTACAGTGAAATAAGACAATAATAACCAACCAAAACAGCAATAGACAAGGCATATTGACATTAGGGATAGGCATGTGTAGCCGAGTGATCATAGGGTCCAGTGAGTAGCTAGGCGAGCTGGAGACACGGCGATTCAGACAGCTAGCGGGCTACCAGATGGGCGTCCGGGGGACGTCGTAACGGAAGAGCCTGTTGAAACCCTCTCAGACGTTTACGTTGGCAGATCAGTCGTGATGGATGTCGGCAGTAAAAGGGTCCAAGCCAATTGACAAATTAGGTATTGTAGCCCAATAAATATCTGAATGACTTCTTCGGCTAGCCGGAAGATGGGCCTAACTTGAGGCTAACTCCAGGCTAACTGGTGCTTGTGGGACAGACGTTAGTCAGGAGTAGACACTCAGATAGCAGCTAGCTAGCTGCGATGATCCAGTGTAAAGTGTCAGAGCTTGCGGTAGGAATCCGGAGATGTGGTAGAGAAAAAGCAGTCCGATATGCTCTGGGTTGATATCGCGACGTGCAGACTGGCAGGAATTTACCGGGCTGAGGCTGGCTGATGTCCGAGCTAACGGTGATGATCGCTAGCAGTGGCTAACTGACTACTAGCCAGTAGTTAGTTAGCTGGCTAGCTTCTGATGGGGGTTCCGGTTCTAAAGTATAAATATAGCAGATCCATACCACATTGGGTGAGGCGGGTTGCAGGAGAGTATGTTCAGTCCGTAGATGGAAATTGAGATTAAAAATATAAAAAATATATACGAAGAAAACGATATATACGTGGGGTGGATGGGACAAGACAAAACAGATGTCCGACTGCTAAGCCATCTTGGATTTTTCATTAAAATAGAATAATATGCCCCTCCAACATCAGACAACTACACAGAAAACCCTCAAATTAAAAAAAATTATAAGTACATCAAATCAATGATGAGAGAATAGCAGATTAACTGATTGACACAGATATTGTGTCATAGCAGGAAGATCGGAATGCCGTGAACCAAAAGGTTGTGAGTTCAAATCTCAGGTGAGGACATGTTGAATAACAATTTCTGCAAAAATGAACATGCACAAAGTAATCATGTATGTCAACCTGTGTAAAATATCTAAGTTGAAAACGTTGTATGTTAAAGCATTGTGTATGTAACTGTTAGGAGTAAATGAGTGAAGAGGTGTGGAGTCAGGCGCAGAGAGCAAAAGATGTGGGAAAAACAACACGCTTTAATGTCCCGGAAACATAACATGAACAAAAGTGGAAACACAAATTAACAGAAATATAAACGGACAGCGTGAAACCCAAATGCCAACAAAAATACACTCAAACAAGAAAACAGGCGAACAAGCCCGCACGAAACAGAAGTGGGCTAAACAGACTAATATAACCCTATCCTAACAACCAAAGAAGAAACAGGTGCTACCAATTAGACAGAACTAAACGAACACAGAACAACGGATCGGCGATAGCTAGTAGACCGGCGACGACGACCGCCGAGCGCCACCCGAACAAGAGGGGGAGTCACCTTCGGTAATATTCGTGACAGTAACTAGTTGCACAGCCTTTTTTAATTAAGCTGCCCAAACAATAGTGGAATGAAAATATAAGTCAAGCTGAGCAAACACATCATTTTATGTTGACGAAAGTTTGGGCCAACTTTAACTGAAAAGTTGACTAAACCAGTTACTTAATAATGGAACCAACTACTTAATAATAATTGGTTGAAACACCTAGAATTTTATTACAGTGAGCAGCAGGATTGGGGTGGGGGCCGGGGCGATCTGTTTCTAGACACAGCCGGTGCCTGAGGGGTTAAATAAAGACACAAAGCAGAAGAAGAGAAGAGTTCAGATCAGACAAACATCCTTCCAGCAAAGGCAGTTAATGAATAAACAAATCCCCTCAGGAGCAGAGTATAACACATTAATAACACATAAAGGCCCCTATGAGGTTCAGGTATAGCTTACACACAGGACTCATTGAGATAAAGAGCATTGTTCCTATGACCTATTAAGACATACAGTATACAGCAGGGTTGGGGTCAATTCCATTTAAATTCCAGTCAATTCAGAAAGCAAGCCAAATTCCAATTCTAATTCCAGATGTTGAAAAGCATAGAAGAGAATTAGAATTGGTATGTCAATGTACTTCCTGAATTGACTGGAATTGACCTCAACCCTGGTATGCTGTGCCTAGGGGTCTTTCCAAAATCAACCGCTGTTAGGGTCATTTCTTTACTGTGTTTCCATACACAAAGAGGTTCAGAATCAAACGTGTCCGATGGTTGATAAAGCAATTGTGTGCCATGCTCAAGTTAGTCCAGTAGATGGCGGTGCTGGATAAATGAAAGTAACCCAATCACATCCATACAACACAGTGGAACATCATTCTCCGCAGCGTACCCATAGCAACAGATGGAGAGAACTTCCTCTTCACGCTAGTCACGCAAGTCCAAGATATACTGGCACCTTATAATGCACTAATTTTGGCCAGAGCCCCATATGGGCCCTATGGTGATAGAGAATAGGGTGCCAGTCTTTAATATTCCACACTAAATGATATACTAAGCCTAAATCCATTGTTTTGTTATCTACTGCTGAAGGAAGATAAAAAGATATGGATGGAGCAATTAGCACAAATTAGATTTGCATTAAATTGTCAGAGAAGGTTATGAGTACACAGTAGCGTTATTCAGGCAGTGGAGGTAGGTGTCATTTTAAAACCAGGCTTTCACCTGGAATTATTGGTTTATGTCTGAGTACATAATAAAAAATATAATAAAACATATACAAATATGATGATATGATAAATTAAATGTGATTGAATAATCCTTTTCATACTTTATCACATTTCCATATATAGTTATAATCTGTTTTAGGAACATCTACACAAAATATTTCCCCTTCTTTATTACTTTACCAAACCTATCATGACAATAGTGATAGTCAAAATCTGTTACATTTGTGAATGTCTAAATCAACATTTGGGCCACATAAACAGTGGGGGACAAGGGCTATAGACAGGGGACAAGGGCTATGTGAAGGGCCCAGTTTTGTTGTTCTGAGAATATGCAATGTGTCTGTCTCCAAAATAAGAAACAAATGTTTTACTTCCACACAAAATTACTTCTTTATTTATTTGAGGTTTTGTCACGCCTGATCTGTTTCACCTGTCCTTGTCTCCACCCTCTCCAGGTGTCGCACATTTTCACCATTATCCCGCAGGTACTTATATCTGTGTTCTCTGTTTGTCTGTTGCCAGTTCGTCTTGTTTGTCAAGTCAACCAGCGTTTTATCTCAGCTCATGCTTTTCCACAGTCTCTCTTTTTGTCACCCTCCTGGTTTTGTCCCTTGCCTGTCCTGACTCTGAGTCTGCCTGCCTGACCCTGACCCTGAGCCTGCCTGCCATCCTGTACCTTTGCCCCTACTCTGGATTACCAACCTCTGCCTGACCTGACCCTGAGCCTGCCTGCCATCCTGTACCTTTGCCCCACTACTCTGGATTATCGACCCCTGCCTGCCTTGACCTGTTGTTTGCCTGACCCTGTTGCTGTAATAAACATTGTTACTTCAACACAGTCTGCATTTTGGTCTTTCCTGAAACATGATAGTACGAACTGGCCATGACTGACCCAACAGACTTGGACCAGCTCCGCAATGCCATCTCCTCCCAAGGAACAACCATTGGTAGGCACGAGGAGTTGCTTCGCAGTCTGATGGAAGGGTTCCAGGACGTGGCCGAACCTCATGATCTAACATTGCACACATTGAGGGAGCAATTCCGTGGGTTGCCTACTAGGCAGCCTACCATGACGGTAATCTCCCAGCACCTCAGTAACCCGGCTGGTAGCAGCACCGTCATCCCGGTTTCCAGGGAACCCCACTTACCTCTCCCGGAGCCTACGATGGAGAGTCCAGAACCTTCCCGAAATATTCTCTCCCTTTGCTGTCTCCTTCTTTGTTCCCCTCGGACCACAAGAGGATAGCGTACATTATTAAGCTGATGTTCAGGAGGGTGTGGGAGCAACAATCCGCCATCTGCATCAGTCTGGGGGTATTCGTGGCAGAGGTGAGAAACGTTTTTGAGGTTCCCGGAAGTTACTCCAGCTTCAGCAGGACTCCCTCAGTGTGGCCGACCACGCAGTGGATTTCCGCACGCTAACAGCAGAGGGTGCCTGGACTTAGAAGCGCTGTTCAACACGTTCCTGCACGGATTATCAGAGGATGAGCCCCGCAGCAGGGTGGCATGGAGAAGGGGGCGAGTAAGGGGAGAAGCAAAATTGTCCTTAAGACCCACAGGACAGGTAGAAACATAAAGATCAGCAGTACAGCAATACAGATAACTTTGGGTGTTAAGGCTGCGTTCGGCAGCCTAGCCCTGCCGAGCTGCATCGAGGTAAATCAGCAGACTTCAGAGGCTTTTGTACGAACTTGGGTAAGCTCGAATCCTCTCAGAGGCGTAGATGCCTGGGGACTTCCGGAGTCCATCAGATGCAAGGTGGGATCCTTGAGTGAGTGATTGGGACCGCAATCTTTCCCTTCATTTGTGGCCTTCAGTGCACAATACAACAGATGCCTCTGGCCAGGTGAACAAACCTTTCCAAGCCAAACCTTCATAAAAACTAACAGCTACACACAGTCTACATCGTTTTCACCATATACAGTTGAATTCGGAAGTTTACATACACCTTAGCCAAATACATTTAAACTCAGTTTTTCATAATTCCTGACATGTAATCGGAGTATAAATTCCCTGTTTTAGGTCAGTTAGGATCACCACTTTATTTTAAGAATGTGAAATGTCAGAATAATAGTAGAGAGAATGATTTATTTCAGCTTTTATTTCTTCATCACATTTCCAGTGGGTCAGAAGTTTACATACACTCAATTAGTATTTGGTAGCATTGCCTTTAAAATGCATAACATGGGTCAAACATGTCGGGCAGACTCCATAAGCTTCCCACAATAAGTTGGGTGAATTTGGGCCCAATCCTCCTGACAGTGCTGGTGTAACTGAGTCAGGTTTGTAGGCCTCCTTGCTCGCCCACTCTTTTTCGGTCCTGCCCACAAATGTACTATAAGATTGAGGTCAGGGCTTTGTGATGACCTCTCCAATACCTTGACTTTCCTGTCCTTAAGCCATTTTGTAACAACTTTGGAAGTATGCTTGGGGTCATTGTCCATTTGGAAGATTTGCGACCAAGCTGTAACTTCCTGACTGATGTCTTGACATGTTGCTTCAATATATCCACATAATTTTCCTGCCTCATGATGCCATCTATTTTGTGAAGTGCACCAGTCCCTCCTGCAGCAAAGCACCCCCACAACATGATGCTGCCACCCCCGTGCTTCACGGTTAGGATGGTGTTCTTCGGCTTGCAAGCCTCCCCCTTTTTCGTTCAAACATAACGATGGTCATTATAGCCAAACAGTTTTATTTTTGTTTCCTCAGACCAGAGGACATTTCTCCAAAAAATACAATCTTTCTCCCCATATGCAGTTCCAAACCGTAGTCCGGCTTTTTTATGGCGGTTTTGGAGCAGTGGCTTCTTCCTTGCTGAGCGACCTTTCAGGTTATGTCGATATAGGACGCGTTTTACTGTGGAAATATATAATTTTGCACCTGTTTCCTCCAGCATCTTCACAAGGTCCTTTGCTGTTGTTCTGGGATTGATTTGCACTTTTCGCACCAAAGTAAGTTCATCTCTAGGAGACAGAATATTTCACTTATCATTCACTGTATTACAATTCGAGTGGGTCAGAAACTTACATGGGAAAATCAAAATAAATCAGCCAGTATCTCATAAAAAAAATTGTAGTATTAACACCATGGGACCACGTAGCCATCATACCGCTCAGGAAGGAGACGCGGTATGATGGCTGCGTGGTCCCATGGTGTTAATACTTGCGTACTATTGTTTGTACAGATGAATGTGGTACCTTCAGGCATTTGGAAACTGCTCCCAAGGATGAGCCAAACTTGTGGAGGTCTACAATTTTTTTTATGAGGTCCTGGCTGATTTCTTTGATTTTCCCATGTAAGTTTTTGACCCACTCGAATTGTAATACAGTGAATGATAAGTGAAATACTCTTTCTGTAAACAATTGTTGAAAAATTACTTGTGTCATGCACAAAGTAGATGTCCTAACCGACTTGCCAAAACTATAGTTTGTTCACAAGAAATTTGTGGAGTGGTTGAAAAATGTGTTTTAATGACTCCAACCTAAGTGTATGTAAACTTCTGACTTGAACTCTAAACGTCATAGTCAACATAGCTACTAAAGCTAACGTGTTTGTAAACACACTAAAATCATACAGCACAGTGTACAGCATGCAGTTTAGAAGTTACACCAGCGGGCCCTGGTGGCAATAAATTAATAAAACCAATAGCTTACCTTGACTTGAAAGACTTCCAGTTTGGGATAGCCATAGCCAGCTAGCTAACATAGCGTCCCTCTCTTTTTGAACCGGGTGTTTGAGCAGGCTAAACTAGCTAGCTTCATTCACTAGCTGAGTAAGTGAAAGTTAAATTTGTTTTATTTACTCTACAAAATATAGCTAGTGCTCTCTCTCTCTCGCTCTTGCTTCTCCTTCATTTTGGAAGACATTAATTTGTTCAAAACTGTTCAACTATTATCTTTCTATCTATTTGAGTCAACTACTCACCACATTTTATGAACTGCAGTGCTAGCTAGCTATAGCTTATGCTTTCAGTAATATATTAATTCTCTGATCCTTTGGTTGGGTGGACAACATGTCAATTCATACCTGCAAGAGCTCTGATAGGTTGGAGGACGTCCTCTTGAGTTGTCATAATTACAGTATAAGTCTATGGAAGGGGGTGAAAACCATGAGCCACCTAGGGCTTGTATTGAAGTCAATATACCAAGAGAAGGACGGAAGCTAACTGTCCTCCGGCTACACATGGTGCTACCCTACAGAGTGCTGCTGAGGCTACTGTAGACCTTCATGGCGAAACAGTGTGTTTTAATTAATTATTTGGTGACGTGAATATATTTAGTATAGTTTTCTCTAAAAAGGATTTTAATGTTTCACTATTTTTATTTTTACAAAATTCACTGAGGAGGATGGTCCTCCCCTTCCTCTTCTGAGGAGCCTCCACTGGATTCAGGCGAGTGATTCTTTGTCTTTGTTTACATTGTCTCCACTGTGTCAATCCTCTCTTTGTTTGTTCTTTCTATATATCTATTCCACACTCTCATTCGATGCTTCTGGTTAGTTTGGTCTGTGCCAAAAGCCAACACACAGTATAAACGATGTAGAACTGTTGACATTTTAAATACATCTACAAGACGTCTTGCCTATTAACAAATAATGTCTAAACTGCATCTTCCCGGTATCCCTCGTGCCTACGTTCGGCAGAGGTTTGTGTGCTATGTGGGATAGAGCTGAAAAGTAAGATAGGAGAGAAGAGAAGAGAAGAGGAGAGGAGAGGAACATAGAGCAGTCAACCTCTGGAAGCCTTACTACGCTCTCAGTGTGCTGCAACCTGCAGGCTCTGATACCAACCCTCTTTCTGTCTCTGACCTGGGTCTGCTGTCTTCACCAAACGCCCCAAAACACCTGCAGCAACTCATCCAAAACGTCATAAACAAAACCCAACAACATAACTCTCTATTTACTGAGCTGCCAGCTGAACACTCCAGAAGTTGTTCTCATCATCATATAAACGATGTTTGGAGTGCTTTATTTGAATCCTCTCTCCTATTTTACACACACACCTGCCCCTGTTACTGTGACCTTTACATTAGGGTGTGGATGGATGCGTCTTTAGGGGTCAGCTGATAACTAAGCCCTTTCCCATTTAAGGAACCAGCTGTGATGATGGACTGACAGCATTACACTCTGCTCAGGTATGTGTGTGTGTGCGTGTGTGTGTGAAACGTAAGAGGGGATTATAGTTCAATTAAAACACTGATGACCCTTATTAAGCAGAAACATGAGCCTGGTTCAAGTCTAATGACATCCTGTCTCATGAGCAATCTAGCATAATGAATCTCTGTGTTTGTGTGTGTGTGTGTGTGTGTGTGCAGTGTGTGTGTGTGCAGTGTCCTATGTTTCCCAGCTACATGCTGAGGCAGAAAGTGATCCCTGTAGTGCTCTATATACAGTACTGTATCATAAGAATCACAATGATCCAGAACTGATACATACAGTGTGTATACTGTAGTTAAGCTATAGCCTTCAGAGATAAACTATGAGTACAGATCACAGATGACCAGTCTGTGACCTCACCAATACACTAACAATGCCTCAGTTAGTCAATCTCTCACCTCTATAACTACACCACCAAAGAACATTCCAGACTGGCTTTCAAAAGAAAGAGAAGAATGCACTTATTAATTGCCTGAAATATTTTTCCCAGACAATTTAGTTTGGAGATGTCAATCAGAGGGATTAGGCTTGTTTTTCGTCAACGCTGCTGACAGTAGAGACTTATTAAATGGGGAGATTATGTGACAGGAAATTTGTGCTGATATCATTAAACTTTCATCATGGCCTGGGTTTAAAGCTTTAAATTGCTTAATAACTTGGCTTTTTATGGCTGTTCGCCTATCAACACTTCAAATAAGCCAGATATCAGAGCCACATTGCGCCCTCGTTTTTGTTCTGTTATTTTGCTGGTGAAACACGGTTGGCATACCTTAGCTATATGTACACATAGTATTCACAGTGATCACGTTTTAAAGGCCCAATGCAGACGTTTTTTATTATTTGTAAACATTTATTTCACCTTTATTTAACCAGGTAGGCATGTTGAGAACAAGTTCTCATTTACAACTGCGACCTGGCTAAGATAAAGCAAAGCAGTTCGACACATACAACAACACAGAGTTACACTTAAAAAAATATATATATTTTACCTTTATTTTACTAGGCAAGTCAGTTAAGAACAAATTCTTATTTTCAATGACGGCCTAGGAACAGTGGGTTAAATGCCTGTTCAGGGGCAGAACGACAGATTTGTACCTACACATGGAGTAAAACAAACATACAGTCAATAATACAGTATAAAAAGAAGTCTATATACGATGTGAGCAAATGAGGTGAGATAAGGGAGGTAAAGGCAAAAAAAGGCCAAGGTGGTGAAGTAACTACAATATAGCAAGTAAAACACTGGAATGGTAGATTTGCAGTGGAAGAATGTGCAAAGTAGAAATAAAAATATGTTTTATGTCAATATCAATCATTTACGTATCTTACTAATAATAGTACTATTAAGTAGCTTACCAGTAACAGATCTCCATTAAAATGGGCAAAAAATGCTTTTAAAGCAAAAAACTATTTCTCAAGCAATAATTTTGCTAGGACTGTCTAGGAGTGTTTTGAGTGGGGAGGGGAAAACTAAAAACGAGCTGTTATTGGCAGAGGGTTTGGAACTCTCTTTCTTATTGGTCTGTTAACCAATTTACCGTATGGTGATGTCACTATGGAAAGCCAAAACTCTCACTCATGCAAACCTGCTGATTAGAAGCGCCTGTGTAGATTGTACTCTGAGTGTACAAAACATTAGGAACACCTTCCTAATTAGGAACAGCTGCCTTCAGAACAGCTTCAATTCATTGGGGCATGCACTCTACAAGGTGTCGGAAGCGTTCCACAGGGATGCTGGCCAATGTTGACTCCAATGCTACCCACAGTTGCCTGGATGTCCTTTGGGTGGTGGACCATTCTTGATACACACAGGGAACTGTTGATCGTGAAAAAACCAGCAGCGTTGGAGTTCTACTAAATTAACATATGGAATTGTTTTAAGATGGTCATACCAAGGATCATTTAGCTCTTTGATAATGTATGTGTTCGTAGGCTAAACGTTCGGAAGCTACAGACAGATGTTAGCAGATCAGCGGTAGCGACTTCAGACGAGTCTTGTGAGGCTTGTGGGCGTTCCAGAGCAAAACAACTGACATGTACGTGTTCGTAGGCTAAACGTTCGGAAGCTACAGACAGATGTTAGCAGATAGCAGGTAGCGACTTCAGATGAAACCTGTGATGCGGAGGGTCGCCATTGGCGGATGCGGAGGATGCGGTGGATTGAGACGCAGCCCATGCATACATCAGATGGATTTTGATGGGTATTTTTGTATCACATCAACTCCATCTGCACAGAACAGAAACCACTGGAACTCATTAGTAATGATACAGTTTACCAGCTTGACTGCACCATGCTCCATGATGTTCAAAGACTGAACTGAGAGCCTCTATGGTTGTCATTACACTTTATTGAGCAGGCTGTTGGGTCAGGACCCCATGGTAATACCCACATCCATGTTGGTATGGTGCAAGAGTGTTGGGTAGGGGACATTGTAACACGTGTGATTCCCCCCTCTCTGTATCTCTCCTCTCTCCTCCCCTCCCCCCAAGCAAAGAGAAGGTGTAATAAAAACAAGACATTTATTATTATTACATTTCAATTTGCCAGACATGCTGTCTGTTCGTCAATGCTAAGCAAGGCTAATGTTTATTTTCTGTCTGTGGAAAAAGATCACACCTCCACTTGGGAGAGTGAATGGAGCCAGTGTATATAGGAGGGAAGGCAGATTCACTGGACACTGTGTTAGAAAGTGCAGAGAGAGAGAGATGCTATTTCACTGTGATAAATATTCACCACCAAGAGATTCATTATTCATAGATGACCACATTTATTCAAAATTTCATCTTATTAAACCCAGACGAAAAACAAAAAATGACTCATGGGCGAAGGAGCAATGGCTTCTCTTGCAGCCAAATATCTATTTGTCTGCCATACCCTGAGGGACACTGAATAATAACATCTGCATAGGAAACAGTAACTTAGTTATTATTAGTATTATTGTTATTACTATTATTGTTATTACTATTACTATTATTATTATTATTATTAATACAATTGGTAGTGTTATGGGTAAGACGTGTCTTTGGCATCATTAAAGTGAAGACTGTTATCTTATCAAATAAATTCTCTGTAATTATTATTACATGATTAACTAATCATGTAAATGTAATTAACTAGGAAGTCGGGGCACCAAGGAAAATCTTCAGATTACAAAGTTAACATTTTCCTCTTCAGACATTTTAATATCTGATCAATTAGTCTTCTAATTAATGAATTATTCTTTACCTCACGTTAGTCTCATTCCAAACGTCGTAAATTGTTGGTTATCTGCATGAACCCAGCCTTTACTATGAATCATCCATACACCAATTGTCTTAATCATTTATTTACTAACTAACTAAATGATCACAGAAATGCATAAACAAACAAACAGTAGATATGGTTACAAGGAAATGATAGGGTAGGTTCCCTAGTGGGCTAAGCTGAAATGACGGCTTGGTGGACAAAGGGAAGTGGGTGTGGACTGAGAAGGGCGCGAAAGACAAAAGAGTCACTACTCAGTCGATAATTATATTAATTGAAATGCTAATCCTTTGCACATGAACACTCACTCATTCGGGAATAATTGTAATCAATATATATTTACGCTCAGGGTGTCGTCGTGATCTCTGTTGGAATCGTGCGTCTTTCTCTTGGAAAGTTCATCCAAGCGTCTCCCTGCTTCCCTGGAGTCTTTCGTGGTTAGGATGGATACTTCAGAGTACCATTCAGAAATGTTCATATAGAATAGATGTTTCGCAGGTTGTCGGTCTTTGCATCCAATGGTACATAATTTCTAGCAGCAGACTAGTAATTAGTATCTAAGATTTGCTCTTTTCTGTCGGGATCGATAATCTCAGAGTTGAACCATTTCCACCTGTGTAGCCAATGCTCCACGTGGTTTGGTTAGGAATTCAACAACCATTACAACCTTAGCTTATACTGATGTTTTTGTGGTCTCTACTCAAGCCTTCGCCCCCTCGGTGATCGAGGTACGCATGGTCTCAAGAGGATTTCTTCAGGTGTTTTTTTCTTCTTCAGAACAGTAGAAAAGGGCTGACCCATGACGCCAGATCAATGTGTGTGCTCATGGGGGTGGGCCAATGACTTAGTTCAACTTTAAAGGGAATACAATTCTCTCACATTAATAACATCATTACATAATTTCACTAATATTTTAATCTTTATTCATTCATTTTATACAATAATTAGACACAACCCTCATAACGGAGGCTCCTGCATAAACAGAGTTATGGTAATATGGCTGTATTGTCTTTCATGAGGTCACAAACATGAAACAAAACGGACTGGGTCGTAGCTGGCTTCTCTACCGGCCATTTACACATTCTCCAAAACATGGATATTGTTCAATTCTCAAGTTCTGTGATGTAGAAGAAGTTCCTTTGTTCTCTCTATGTGTCTCTTTGTGTCTCGCATTTTATTGCATGACATAAGTATTTGATACATCAGAAAAGCAGAACTTAATATTTGGTACAGAAACCTTTGTTTGCAATTACAGAGATCATACGTTTCCTGTAGTTCTTGACCAGGTTTGCACACACTGCAGCAGGGATTTTGTCCCACTCCTCCATACAGACCTCCAGATCCTTCAGGTTTCGGGGATGTCGCTGGGCAATACGGACTTTCATGGTGTTCTTTGGGTTGTACTCATCCTTCTTCTTCCTCCAAACACGGCGAGTGGAGTTTAGACCAAAAAGCTCTATTTTTGTCTCATCAGACCACATGACCTTCTCCCATTCCTCCTCTGGATCATCCAGGTGGTCATTGGCAAACTTCAGACGGGCCTGGACATGCGCTGGCTTGAGCAGGGGGACCTTGCGTGCACTGCAGGATTTTAATCCATGACGGCGTAGTGTGTTACTAATGGTTTTCTTTGAGACTGTGGTCCCAGCTTACTTCAGGTCATTGACCAGGTCCTGCCGTGTAGTTCTGGGCTGAACCCTCACCTTCCTCATGATCATTGATGCCCCACGAGGTGAGATCTTGCATGGAGCCCCAGACCAAGGGTGGTTGACCGTCATCTTGAACTTCTTCCATTTTCTAATAATTGCGCCAACAGTTGTTGCCTTCTCACCAAGCTGCTTGCCTATTGTCCTGTAGCCCATCCCAGCCTTGTGCAGGTCTTCAATTTTATCCCTGATGTCCTTACACAGCTCTCTGGTCTTGGCCATTGTGGAGAGGTTGGAGTCTGTTTGATTGAGTGTGTGGACAGGTGTCTTTTATACAGGTAACGAGTTGAAACAGGTGCAGTTAATACAGGTAAGTGGAGAACAGGATGGCTTCTTAAAGAAAAACTAACAGGTCTGTGAGAGCCGGAATTCTTACTGGTTGGTAGGTGATCAAATACTTATGTCATGCAATAAAATGCAAATTATTTACTTAAAAATCATACAATGTGATTTTCTGGATTTTTGTTTTAGATTCCGTCTCTCACAGTTGAAGTGCACCTATGATAAAAATTACAGGCCTCTACATGTTTTGTACGTGGGACAACCTGCAAAATCGGCAGTGTATCAAATACTTGTCACGCCCTGGCCTTAGTTATCTTTGTTTTCTTTATTATTTTGGTTAGGTCAGGGTGTGACATGGGGGTTTTATGTGTTTTCCCTTGTCTAGGGGTTTGTATGTTTATGGGGCTGAGTCTTGTCTAAGTAAATTGTATGTCTATGGTTCCCTAGATTAGTTCTCAATTAGAGGCAGCTGTCTATCGTTGTCTCTGATTGGGAACCATATTTAGGCAGCCATATTCTTTGGGTATTTTGTGGGTGATTGTTTCCTGTGTCAGTGTTTGTGCCACACGGGACTGTTTCGTTGCCAGTTCACTTTATTATTTTGTATATGTGTTCATGTTCCGTTTTTTAAATTAAAAACCATTGACACCTTCCACGCTTCATATTGGTCCAATCCTTGTTTCACCTCTTCAGAGGAAGAGGAGGAAATCTGCCGTGACACTTGTTCTCCCCACTGTAATTACATTAATTCCCCAATGAGCAGTGTTGTGACACTAAGTGATGGTTGTATGGGGACTTTGTTTATGGCTCTATCACTTACTGAGTGTCAAAGGAACTGAACTGAAAAGGAATGAAAGTATAAACAAAAGATATACAAAATCATCTAATTGGACTGTATTCTATATACGTCCAATGTCCTGGCTAAATGAGTATCGTGGCATTGTCTCTAATGTCATGTCTAGGGTTTTCCTATTTGGTGTGTTGCTTAGGCACTGTCCTAAGTTGATTACTATATGATAAGTCTACAGCTGTAACGCACTAGTTTTGGGCAGCCTACAGGAATGACCTATGAACTTCTGGGAAGAAAACTGGTGAGTACTGTAACTGTAGAGTCAAAGGCTTCAAAGTTGATATTCAACTTTACTAAGGCTGGTATTTTGCTCGGACCCTTAAGTGATCCTAGCATAAATCCCAATAGGATGTTCCGTTGTGCATGTGCGTTTATGCTTACACAAGCGTGCATGTCAAGGGAAGAAAACCAAGTATCCTGGCAGATTATAACTTGTTCAGATTGAGTCTGACATAATCAGGGAATTTTCACGTCAATGCCTGGAAGTCAGTCAGAATTTGTGTCGAGGGAGCCTGTAGTGGTTTTACTACAAGTCACTGTGTCTTCCACCATTGTAGTGGCGATAGGTATAAAGTCTATTTCATAGCTATATTATCCACGGAGGAGCTAACCTCACGACAGAAGTACTCTTTAAGTATTGAACCAGTCGTATGTGGTATGATCATGGTTCATGACTTCTAATAACTTTCCTCCTGAATGGAGGGTTCTATTTATTAGTAGCATGTGTGTTAACCATTGGAAGAGTACTCCGGAGATTCCCTTCCCCGCGTTGCACTCTGAGTGATTCCTATGTTGCTGTTGTCAAGGGTAATTAGATTGGTTAGGTCTATAACCTTCTTACTGATATTAGCTGGACTGACTGTTGATGGTATTGGTACTGGTACTCAAGGGGACCAGTTATCCTACTGATTTATTCTTCTGAAATATTATTCTACCGGAACACATGATTAGAGTATTTTACTAGTTGTATTGTAGTTGAACCTACACATGGCAAAGCATGACTATTTTTTTTGCCATTTGTTTGAGGTGGAAGTCCACTGGACTTCTTCTACGACTTCTTCTACGACCAGTGTGGTACACCTTAGTAATATCTTAGATGTGTTCTAAGATTATCCCCGTCTAGGGGCCTGTCTGCTCCTCACGTTTCTCATAGGGGAGTTTACAACTGGATTTGTTTTATGCTCTGGTGGCCTCGTACAGTGTTGTCCGTAGTCTCGACCCTCCCACCGGCCTCGATGAGGCTCATCATGGGTCTGAGCTACTTTTACCCCCCTTTGTGTCTCGGGAGCCCCCCACCAGTGGGTGGTGTTGGTATCCGAGGCGCAAACGAAAAGGTCGGACCCTATGTACGAGTTGTCAGCGGCCTCGTTGTTATGAGAATGGCTGTAACCTTTCAACCAAATCTCCTGGTGTTTGTGCTTCAAAACGCTCAGTGGCTGTCGAGGGATGTCAGTCACCACTGCATCCACTTGTGGCAACCTCCTCAGAACCTGCGAACTGAGACGAGGATACCGGTCTCTGGTATCGCAAAGAGTTTCACCTGTGTGAGTCATCGGGTCAGTTTCTGGACTGACGCCATTAGTGTCATTGCAAGGGTTGACAGTCCCCCACAAAGCGGAAGGTGCATTATCGGAAGCAGAGTATACTCTGCGCACCAATGTTTTTCTTGCTGAGATGGCTGCAGTGCTTGCGGAAGTGTCCGAAGGGCAGGAGAAGTTCATCTCAACTACAGTATTGCACGACTGCGAGGAGGAGGGAAGTTACTCATTCATAGAGACGGCTGGCCCGAAATCATGACAAGAATGGTCAATCAGATTGGCTGATGGAATGTGTCGAGATATCGTAATATCTCCTTGGATCGGATTCTGCCCCAAGAGGTTTCTAAATGTTTTTTTCCCAAGGGGTGCTTTCGACTGATAAGTGTAGTTTCAGCATGACTCAATGTGAGGGGCGAGGTAGTCTGTGGGACCCGTCAAAGTGTAGTGTCGCATCGTTCCACTTTTAACCAACTTTAGTTGGCTTCAAAGCCCTTTTGAGATCATCGAACAATGTTTGAGAGATGAGTGATATTGTCGCACCCGAATCAATTAGTGCATGACAAGTTAAGTAGTCCTCCAGGACTGTTTCCAGGTATTTGCGTTTAGATTTGTGTTTAGTGGACATATTCCCCACAAAGTGGTCGTTTGCAACAACGTGATGTGCCAATTCTGTTCAAGGTGGAAGCAGATTGACATTTCGGATTTTGAGGGGGCTTGTTTTTAACGAAGCGTTTGACCTTTTTCTTCGCAACCTTTGTATCAGAGTCTATAGACAAAGCCCCGTGGGCTTGGTTCTTGATCAAGCTGGACCTGGATAGGGTCTTGAGTGAGAGCGGGAGTGGGAGAAATTTGAATTTTAACGTCCTTGCTATGGATGTTAATTCCTGCGGACCTGGTGTCCGTTAATTCCCCGTCTAATCCTTGTGACTTATCTTTTACCCTTTACCCTTGTGCAATTTGTCGTGGAACTTCTGGAGAACTTTGGTCTATGTTTTGATCATCCTTCAACCCTTTGTTACCCTTGTTACCCTCGACACTTTGTGTGGGTTGGGTGCAGGAACGTAGCGAACAGGTCGATTGTCGCGGTAGTCGTTTTGATGGCGACGTACTTTACAGTTATTTTGACCATGGAGGTTATTGGAATCATGGTTTCATGGTAGAAACCGTTGTTGTGCGTCATCTCTCAACGCTCCAATACCTGATAATGCACCCTCTAACTGGAGTGAGTGCTCCTGTAGTGTTCGGGTAGCCATCCAATGAGTCCTCTATGTCAGCTAGGAATGTCTCAGTATCGTTTGGCTGACCTGGAATGGGGTCAAAGGTGGGGAAACTCTTGACGAGTTTGTCAAGGTATTCCGCGCCAAGCGGGCAGAGAGGTTTGGCTTCATCCTGTGGGGAAATTGGGGCCAAAAGGCCAAGAGGAGAAGATAAGCTTTGGCTTTGTTGGCCAAGAGGCGCCATATTACTAGTAGGGGTGATGGTAGTAGGGGTGATGGTAATGATAGCAGTTTAGTGATGGTAGTGGTAGTAGTAGTAGTAGTAATGATGATGGTAGTTGTAGTACTGGTGTAATGGTGAGGATTACCATTATCTACCAAGAGAATTCTCTTCGATTATAATCACAGCCGTATATATCCCCCCCCCCCCCAAGCAGACACATCGATGGCTCTGAACGAACTTTATTTAACTCTTTGCAAACTGGAAACCATTTATCCGGAGGCTGCATTCATTGTAGCTGGGGATTTTAACAAAGCTAATCTGAAAACAAGACTCCCTAAATTTTATCAGCATATCGATTGCGCAACCAGGGGTGGTAAAACCTTGGATCATTGTTACTCTAACTTCCGCGACGCATATAAGGCCCTGCCCCGCCCCCTTTCGGAAAAGCTGACCACGACTCCATTTTGTTGATCCCTGCCTAGAGACAGAAACTTAAACAAGAGGCTCCCACGCTGAGGTCTGTCCAACGCTGGTCCGACCATGCTGACTCCACACTCCAAGACTGCTTCCATCACGTGGACTGGGACATGTTTCGTATTGCGTCAGATAACAATATTGACGAATACGCTGATTCGGTGTGCGAGTTCATTAGAACGTGCGTTGAAGATGTCGTTCCCATAGCAACGATAAAAACATTCCCTAACCAGAAACCGTGGATTGATGGCAGCATTCGCGTGAAACTGAAAGCGCAAACCACTGCTTTTAATCAGGGCAAGGTGTCTGGTAACATGACCGAATACAAACAGTGCAGCTATTCCCTCCGCAAGGCTATCAAACAAGCTAAGCGTCAGTACAGAGACAAAGTAGAATCTCAATTCAACGGCTCAGACACAAGAGGCATGTGGCAGGGTCTACAGTCAATCACGGACTACAAGAAGAAACCCAGCCCAGTCACGGACCAGGATGTCTTGCTCCCAGGCAGACTAAATAACTTTTTTGCCCGCTTTGAGGACAATACAGTGCCACTGACACGGCCTGCAACGAAAACATGCGGTCTCTCCTTCACTGCAGCCGAGGTGAGTAAGACATTTAAACGTGTTAACCCTCGCAAGGCTGCAGGCCCAGACGGCATCCCCAGCCGCGCCCTCAGAGCATGCGCAGACCAGCTGGCTGGTGTGTTTACGGACATATTCAATCAATCCCTATAGCAGTCTGCTGTTCCCACATGCTTCAAGAGGGCCACCATTGTTCCTGTTCCCAAGAAAGCTAAGGTAACTGAGCTAAACGACTACCGCCCCGTAGCACTCACTTCCGTCATCATGAAGTGCTTTGAGAGACTAGTCAAGGACCATATCACCTCCACCCTACCTGACACCCTAGACCCACTCCAATTTGCTTACCGCCCAAATAGGTCCACAGACGATGCAATCTCAACCACACTGCCCTAACCCATCTGGACAAGAGAAATACCTATGTGAGAATGTTGTTCATCGACTACAGCTCGGCATTCAACACCATAGTACCCTCCAAGCTCGTCATCAAGCTCGAGACCCTGGGTCTCGACCCCGCCCTGTGCAACTGGGTACTGGACTTCCTGACGGGCCGCCCCCAGGTGGTGAGGGTAGGCAACAACATCTCCTCCCCGCTGATCCTCAACACGGGGGCCCCACAAGGGTGCGTTCTGAGCCATCTCCTGTACTCCCTGTTCACCCACGACTGCGTGGCCACGCACGCCTCCAACTCAATCATCAAGTTTGCGGACGACACAACAGTGGTAGGCTTGATTACCAACAACGACGAGACTGCCTACAGGGAGGAGGTGAGGGCCCTCGGAGTGTGGTGTCAGGAAAATAACCTCACACTCAACAAAACTAAGGAGATGATTGTGGACTTCAGGAAACAGCAGAGGGAACACCCCCCTATCCACATCGATGGAACAGTAGTGGAGAGGGTAGCGAGTTTTAAGTTCCTCGGCATACACATCACATACAAACTGAATTGGTCCACTCACACTGACAGCGTCGTGAAGAAGGCGCAGCAGCGCCTCTTCAACCTCAGGAGGCTGAAGAAATTCGGCTTGTCACCAAAAGCACTCACAAACTTCTACAGATGCACAATCGAGAGCATCCTGGCGGGCTGTATCACCGCCTGGTACGGCAACTGCTCCGCCCTCAACCGTAAGGCTCTCCAGAGGGTAGTGAGGTCTGCACAACGCATCACCGGGGCAAACTACCTGCCCTCCAGGACACCTACACCACCCGATGTTACAGGAAGGCCATAAAGATCATCAAGGACATCAACCACCCGATCCACTGCCTGTTCACCCCGCTATCATCCAGAAGGCGAGGTCAGTACAGGTGCATCAAAGCTGGGACCGAGAGACTGAAAAACAGCTTCTATCTCAAGGCCACCAGACTGTTAAACAGCCACCACTAACATTGAGTGGCTGCTGCCAACACACTGACATTGACACTGACCCAACTCCAGCCACTTTAATAATGGGAATTGATGGGAAATTATGTAAATATATCACTAGCCACTTTAAACAATGCTACCTTATATAATGTTACTTACCCTACATTATTCATCTCATATGCATACGTATATACTGTACTCTATATCATCGACTGCATCCTTATGTAATACATGTATCACTAGCCACTTTAACTATGCCACTTTGTTTACATACTCATCTCATATGTATATACTGTACTCGATACCATCTACTGTATGCTGCCCTGTACCATCACTCATTCATATATCCTTATGTACATATTCTTTATCCCCTTACACTGTGTATAAGACAGTAGTTTTGGAATTGTTAGTTAGATTACTTGTTGGTTATTACTGCATTGTCAGAACTAGAAGCACAAGCATTTCGCTACACTCGCATTAACATCTGCTAACCATGTGTATGTGACAAATAAAATTTGATTTGATTTGATTTGATGATAGTTAGTTATAAGTTACAGTTTCTGTAACGGCTTTCTAATGGTGAAGGAGAGTTGGACCAAACTGCAGCGTGTCTATTGCGATTCATCTTTAATAAACAAACGTCACACACAACAAAACACTAACACTACAAAACGAAAACCGAAAACAGCCTATACAAGTGTCTACTAACCTCTAACCAGGACATCAAGACACACAGGACAATCACCCACAATACAACCAAAGAATATGGCTGCCTAAATATGGTTCCCAATCAGAGACAACGGTAAACACCTGCCTCTGATTGAGAACCACTTCAGACAGCCATAGACTCTCCTAGAACACCCCACTAAGCTACAATCCCACTATACACACATACCAAAATCCCAAGACAAAACACACCACAATACAAAAACTCTATGCCACACCCTGGCCTGACCCAATACATGAAGAAAACACAAAATACTTAGACCAGGGCGTGACAGTTTCATTGTCCTTGTTTAGCCTTTTGTATTATAGTTCTACTATTGACTATAAACCATTTTATTGTTTTTATTTCTTTCTTTCTAATTTTTATAATTATTATTTACTACAATTTTATATTATTATTTGTCACTCGCACGCCCTTCTCTCTCTTCTTATCTCATTCCCCCCCTCATCTCTTGCTCTTTATCTCTCGCTCTCTTCTCCTCTCTTTTCCCTCATTCCCTCCTATTCTCTTCACCCTCTCTTCCCCCCTCTCTTTGTCTCCAGCATCCCATCTCTTTCTCTCACTGGAAACTTTCCTCCTGTAAACTGTAAACTGGTAACCTACAGTGAAATGTCCTGTACTACAGTATGTAAACCTGACAGGAAGCAGTAAAGATGTCAACATATACAGGTGGTGTTACTGTACTTGAAATAGGTCAATGTGATATACATCACGATCAGTCACATAACTACCTGTCCAGTAAATCCAGTCTTATTGAATGTGTCAGTAGCAGACAGGGGTGGTTGCTGAGAGAGTGTGTGAGCCGTTCCTCCTCTCACAAACTTTCAGTATGTCAACGCAAACACACACACACACACACACACACACACACACACACACACACACACACACACACACACACACACACACACACACACACACACACACACACACACACACACACAGTAAACAATTAACAGCGCCTATTTGGACAAATGTCTTGAATTCCACTGTTCTACTGACAGATGTGATCCTGCTACTCACCTTTATAAGGGGGCAGAAAGCACAGCAGTGGTGTGATCTCATTCCTTCAGCTTTACTAAATGGGAAACTAGGGACAGGTCAAACGTATTGCACTATGTAGGGAATAGAGTGTCATTTGGGATGCAGTTTAGGGGCATGCTGGCTGCATGCTGCGGTGGCATGCTGTGGTTAGAGCGTTGGACTAGTAACCGAAAGGTTGCAAGATCGAATCCCTGAGCTGACAAGGTAAAAATCTGTCATTCTGCACCTGAACAAGGCAGTTAACCCACTGTTCCTAGGCCGTCATTGAAAATAAGAATTTGTTCTTAATCTTAACTAATTTGCCTAGTTAAATAAAGGTCAAATAAAAACGTATCCTTCAGGAGACTTCCTATCCTGCTATGTGCATTTGTAGAAACACAGGGGTGGATGTTTGGCTATAATAACAACAATGAGAGAGAAATGTGTTCTGTGTGATCTTAACATTTCCTTTCATGACCCAGTGTTTAACCACCGTGAAAAGCAGCAATGTCGAGTGACAGATAGAGAGAGGCCAAAGGCACAAATCTGTCATTCAAACTAAACATACCTGGGAGTGTGTGTGGAACGTCTCTGTGTGTGTGTGTGTGTGTGTGTGTGTGTGTGTGTGTGTGTGTGTGTGTGTGTGTGTGTGTGTGTGTGTGTGTGTGCGCACACTTCTTTTCTTGTCATCAGAGACCAAGATGACCACGGCATACATGTTGATTATGAAAGGGTCATAACATAGCTATAACATTGGCATAACTTAGTATAAATAACAGCCTTGCACTTTTTACATTTTCCTTAGACTTTCTGCAGTTAATTTAAAGTCAGTAGGGCACAGACATTATGGAAAGTCAGTGACTCCCCGTTCCCGTGTCAGTGTCCTCAGTGTCCTCAGGCATCAGACAGAGTGGAGAACCGTGAAGCATGTGGAACCCAGTCAGGGAAAAGGATATCATTAAACTCAATGTGGTTCATTCTAACGTCTGGAACTTCCCATCACTACATACAACAACACAAACATCATTTGGCGCTGAACTCTGTGTGTGTGTATGTGTGCGTGTGTTTTCACTTCTCAGAGTGTGGATAAGATTCAGCATTGCTTGTTTATAATTCATAATTGCCTTGGCCTGGGGAGATGCAAGCTGGTAGGAAACACATTTAGTCTGGTTTAATGACGCATTGGAGGTGGAGATATGCACAGGCAGACACAGTAACTCTCTCTCTCTCTTTCTCTCTCTCTCTCTCTCTCTCTCTCTCTCTCTCTCTCTCTCTCTCTCTCTCTCTCTCTCTCTCTCACGCACACAGGCACACACACACACACACAAAATCCAATTTTCCCTCACCACTAAACCTAATCCTAACCCTTACTGTAACCTTAAACCTAACCGTAACCCCTAAAATATACATTTTTTATAGGTGAGGACTGGCAAAATGTCCTCACTTCTCTGAATTTAGATGGTATACTATTCTTGTGAGGACTTCTGGTACGTGTACACATACACACACATGCAAATGCGCACACACACACACATACACACCTGGAGGACATGTGGAGAAGTTCACGTCTCCTGCTACATAGACAGACTCAGTGAGAAGCATCAAAGACTACTCTCTGTGGAACAAAGT
Source organism: Oncorhynchus nerka (assembly GCF_034236695.1). Lineage (NCBI taxonomy): Eukaryota > Metazoa > Chordata > Actinopteri > Salmoniformes > Salmonidae > Oncorhynchus > Oncorhynchus nerka. The sequence continues at coordinate 33,886,762 of NC_088409.1, read as the reverse complement.
ATTAAATCCATGCAAAGTGATGGGCTCTACGGCTGCATGGGCCAAGTACATCAATCATCCATGTGCCGTTGGCCAACCAACCAGGGGCAATTCTACGATTTTTTTGATGGTGTGGCCAATGGGGGATCAAGAACCAGTCATGGGTGAACATCAAATTGTATGACAAATAGTGTTGAAAATTAGCTACGATTCATTGTATTGAACAACTGTTTCAGCTGTTAATTTGTATCTGCACTAACTCATACAAATAAATCAATTTGAAGTGAAGTGATCCATATTGATCCATATTGATCCATATTGATCCATAGTGATCCATAGTGATCCATGTTGATCCACATTCAAGTTGAAAACGATTTACTGCATTTCTAAAATGTTATTTTGAGAACAGCAAAAACAAGTAAAAATGACTCTGCTGAATGAAGCTGCTATAGCTTCATTCACCACAGTTGATAAGGGGAATATGGGCACTAAAAGGACCCATGAGCACCAACATGTGAAGTTCATTGGAGCATTTCAAATTGTGTGTCAAATGAAAACTAAGAATCTACATTTAAAATTAGGAATAAGCAAAGGATTTGATTTCTGGTCAAACAGGGGTCTTGGACAACATAATTATACCAGAGAAAGCATTATAATTGATCAGATATACATCAAAACCCAATAATGTGGAAGTAAAGACCCCTGCCAACTAATATCAACGTTTTGGAAAAATGATTTGCCTTCGTAAGGTTAAGAAACATCGCCTTGTGCCTTGAAATTGTGTTACCAACAACCCACATATCTTTAAGATATTTTCTAATTTCTCTTCCTCATGATAAGTAAAGGTTGACCTACCGATTAGTTATAGTGCCTTGCAAAAGTATTCATCCCCATTGGCATTTCCCCCCATATTGTTGCATTACAACGTGTAATTAGAATAGATTTTTATTTGAATTTCATGAAATGGACATAAACAAAATAGTCCAAGTTGGTGAAGTGAAATGAAAAAAAAAAAAATTGTTTAAAAAATTCTAAAAAATAAAAAAGGGAAAAGTGGTGCTTGCATGTGTATTCCCCCCTTTGCTATGAAGTCCCTAAATAAGATCTGGTGCAACCCATTACCTTCAGATGTCACATAATTAGTTAAATAAAGTCCAACTGTGTGCAATCTAAGTGTCACATGATCTGTCACATGATCTCAGTATATATACACCTGTTCTGAAAGGCCCCAGAGTCTGCAACACCACTAAGCAAGGGGCACAACCAAGCAAGCGGCACCATGGAGATCAAGGAGCTCTCCAAACAGGTCAGGGACAAAGTTGTGGAGAAGTACAGATCAGGGTTGGGTATAAAAAAATATCAGAAAATTTGAACATCCCACAGAGCACCATTAAATCATTATTAAAAAATTGAAAGAATATGGCACCACAACAAACCTGCCAAGAGAGGACCGCCCACCAAAACTCCCAGACCAGGCAAGGAGGGCATTAATCAGAAAGGTAACAAGAGAGCAAAGATAACCCTGAAGGAGCTGCAAAGCTCCACAGTGGAGATTGGAGTATCTGTCCATAGGACCACTTTAAGCTGTACATTCCACAGAGCTGGGCTTTACTTAAGAGTGGCCAGAAAAAAAGCCAAAAAGTAAACACTTTTGGGGTTTGTCAAAAGGCATGTGGGAGACTCCCCAAACATATAGAAAAAGGTTCTCTGGTCAGATGAGACTAAAATTGAGCTTTTTGGCCATCAAGGAAAACGCTATGTTTGATGCTAAATACAGGGAAATTCTTGAGGGAAACCTGTTTCAGTCTTCCAGAGATTTGAGACAGGGACGGAGGTTCATCTTCCAGCAGGACAATGACCCTAAGCATACTGCTAAAACAACACTCGAGTGGTTTAAGGGGAAACATTTAAATAGTCAAAGCCCAGACCTCAATCCAATTGAGAATCAATGGTATGACTTACAGATTGCTGTACACCAGCGGAACCCATCCAACTTGAGCAGTTTTGCCATGAAGAATTGGCAAAAATCCCAGTGGCTAGACGTGCCAAGCTTATAGAGACATACCCCAAGAGACTTGCAGCTGTAATTGCTGCAAAAGGTGGCTTTACAAAGTATAGACTTTGGGGGGGGTGAATAGTTTTGCACGCTCTAGTTTTCTGTTTTTTTTTTGTCTTATTTCTTGTTTGTTTCACAATAAAACATATTTTGCATCTTCAAAGTGGTAGACATGTAAATCAAATTATACAACCCCCCCCCAAAAATCTATTTTTATTCCAGGTTGTAAGGCAATAAAATATCAAAAATGCCAAGGGGGTGAATACTTTTGCAAGCCACTGTATAGTGTTTATGCTGATATCAAGTATATTTATTAATTATTAAGTAATTAAAACTGGTAATTCTATTACCAAATCTGTACATTGCTGCAATTGAATTGGCTACAATGGGAAATCATAGTAGTTACCAACCACGGTCGGGCCCCCTGCTACTGTCCTCCCTTCCACTTGCATACTGTCATGTCTATACTGTCATGTCTAACTGTTACGTTTATTTTATTTGTCTGACGTCTGGTGGTCAAAGCAAGACTGTGAAAACAGTCTGAAGATCCCCTCACTCTCTTTACTGTAGCAAGTATCCTCACCCATTGAGCAGCGACTGACACCAGACGTCCATTTGGTCAGTTCGCCCTGGTCGGAACCAAATCTGAACCTATCATAGGCGTCTATGTTTCACAAGTTTGGACAGCACAGTTGAATACAGTTCAGTACCCTAGAACACCGTAAAGAACAGTACAGTAAAGAAAAGTAGAGTACAGTATTGTACAGTAGAGTTCAGTATCGTAGAGCCCATACATAACATTTTAGAATAAACATATGCCATAGCCTACAGCAATTAGCAATTAGATATCTCAGCAACGAGATACCAACTAGTTTAGTTTCCGGTCAAGTCAAATAGTTACCTAGCCATTTTTCACCTCCGCACTGCTTTCGTCAACTGAGAGAGAAGTCACACTGTTCGATCACTGCAGCTGCACTCTCCAAAGTCCTAAAGCCAGCTAATCAAACAGCCTTCCGGCTGGCTCTAAGCCGTCCGTATGGTCCTAAAGCCAGCCCATTGATAGTGCTAAACTGCCAGAACAAACACACATTTTTTTTCTCTCCAATCTGAGCCAGATTGACAGTGCTCTGACCCAATGAGAATAGGGGGGACTAAGGGTGGCCATTCATATTTCAGGGCCGGAGGGCGGTGCGATACCACCCCTTTCACCACTCTAAAACCACCCCTGCAACCAACCAACCACATGTCCCTGTTATGCTTTTGTAAATTCACAGAATCACAGCACAACATTCAACAATATCTAAAACTAAAACAGCATACAGTGCCAGCGCAATATAACTTTTCCACATTTGCCAATTTTGACCATGAGTCAAAATTCAACCTTTCATCTTTTATCTGGTAACCCAAAACATCCTACATGCAATGAAAGAGCAGCAGTTGATACATGAGGAGTCAAGAGTCTTGTATGAATATTGTCAGTAACTTGCGGCTCTATCAAACTTTGGCATACGGATACCGGCGCCATCTGTGGGGATGACCACATATTACAACCACAATAAGAAAGCTATAAATATGTTTCCATTGAAAACATGTAGTTGTCATCTTATGTCTCAAATGGTCTATTGAAGCTGGTAATTTTTCAGCAAACTATTTACCAATTGTACACAGATAAAAATCCATATATTTTGTATATAGCCAATTGAAGGTGTACAGCGTGGCATATATTTCTTAAAGTGTCTTTTAACAAGATGTATGGTGAAGAAATGTGATATGTTATGCTGCTCCTTTATCTAACAATGGAGGCCTTTCTGCAAAGTCGTTTAAAAAAGGTTCATATTAAAGCTGATTTAACCATTTTCAGAAACTTCAGAAAGTTCCAGGCAAACGGTTCAGGAAATGATATAATTGTGGAAGAATACAATAGCCTGCAACAAAAAGAGCAGAGGGGGGAGAAATTCCTAAAAAATAGTATTTCTTAATGCAGTTACACATCAGAGGAACAAGTAGGTTATACCATTGGGCTATACAGTACATCTAACTAAACTGATTGATTTACTTCTCACTGCTGTGTTGCCCTTTGATGTTGACGATAGTATATGGAATTGCATATGAGCTCAATTTATTTGAAAAGTTTGGTTATAATGTAATGACTGGAGATAATCATCATCATCATCCATCATAACAACCATCATAATCCCCATCTATTGGATCATTATCATGTCCACATATCACCTTGACGTTTGTTTCACACAGCTTGTCATGTTGATCCTTCACATTAAACCAGGTCACCCATGAGAATCAGTTGGACAGTGGCTGTAGTGAGAGGAGAATGGAGTCCGTTCCCAGTACTCACCAGGTAGGCTAAACGGACTTGGCACTAAAGTGTTTTCCTACCCTGGGCTGGCTGGCTGGCTTGGAGCCCTGACCCTCCACATGTAACACTAGAGTGTTTTCCTACTCTGGGCTGGCTGGCTGGCTTGGAGCCCTGACCCTCCACATGTAACACTAGAGTGTTTTCCTACCCTGGGAAGGCTGGCTGGCTTGGAGTCCTGACCCTCCACATGAAACACTAGAGTGTTTTCCTACCCTGGGTGGCTGGCTGGCTGGGAGTCCTGGCCCTCCACATGTAACACTAGAGTGTTTTCCTACCCTGGGATGGCTGGCTGGCTGGGAGTCCTGGCCCTCCACATGTAACACTAGAGTGTTTTCCTACCCTGGGATGGCTGGCTAACTGGGAGTCCTGGCCCTCCACATGTAATACTAGAGTGTTTTCCTACCCTGGGCTGGCTGGCTGGCTTGGAGTCCTGACCCTCCACATGTAACACTAGAGTGTTTTCCTACTCGGGGCTGGCTTGCTGGGTGGGTTTTGGCCCTCCATATGTAACACACATCCCCTGGCTCCTGGCTTGGTTTGACACCCACTGATGTGCGGCGCACAATTGGGCGGTGCACAGTTGTCCGGGTTTGGCCGGGGTAGGCGTCATTGTAAATAAGATTGTTTTCTTAACTGACTTGCCTAGTTAAATAAATTGAAAAAATGTAATGTGAAGTCTAAATCTTTTTATTTGTAAGACACAATTTCTTCTTGTTCTTACTGGTTGTTTTCTAGAGGTTTCTACAGAGTCTGCCAGTTTACCACTCTTTCCAGAGAAAAGAGATGCATTTTACATGCCCCTCACTGTTACACAATTACCAGTGCTTTGCCCTACACCGTGTAGTTTCACCCATACACATTTCAAGACTGCCACTTACTGCCACAATACATCCATGTTCTACAGTAGGCCCATTTACTCAACCTAATTCATCCCCTTTGTATATCCATCTATCACATTACAATCCTTTAAAACATCTTTCCAGACATGATTCACCTTCTGTTACTGAGGTATATTCCCTAACCCTGTTCTATCCACACCTAGAAGTGAAAACCACTGCTACCTGTAATGGGTTCTATGCATCATACCCATGAGGGTCTTAGTCTCTGGAGGGTATTTCAATCAGATGAACCCTGTCAAGAATAAAACACTTTGGCCCTAGAGGAAAGTCAACCCTGTTTGATTTATCCTCTTCTCTATCTAACTCTGCCCTTACTTGTCCAGCGCTATAGGCTTCCTGTATATCATCCTCTCCACATACATACACATATTATGTGAGATAGCCCTCAGGGCGACGGCATCCTACACCATGGGAATGACTCAAAGCCTTTGTCTTTGCGATAAACATATCATGTCATAATTTATTGAAGACAAAATGGTGTAGACAGCACCATGTCCTCCCCTTGGAGATATATGGCATTATTTAACATAGCACCTATGTAACATCAGCTCCTAATGCACCATGGGTAGACCTGCACACAACAATGGGTGGCTTTCAGGCCCATCGCTACTTTAATCCTCACAATAGAAAGACTCACCCACATGAAAAACTACTATAGTATGGTATACTTTTTTGGACCTTACTGTAGTATTAACTGTAGTGTTTTTCTGGACTGAAGTCCAATGTTGCAAATCATTTAAAAAGTTATCCTTTTTAGATAAAACTATACTAAATATAATAACATGGCACCAAATAATTGATTAAAATACACTATTTTGCAAAGAAGGGTAGCATGGTGTAGCCGGAGGACAGCTAGCTTCCGTCCTCCTCTGGGTACACTGACTTCAATACATAACCAGAAGGCTCATGGTTCTCACCCCCTTCCATAGACATACACAGTAATTATGACAACTTTTGGGGGACGTCCTCCAGCCTATCAGAGCTCTTTCAGCATGAACTGACATTGTCCACCCAATCAAAGGACCAGAGAATTATCAAGTACTGAAAGAATAAGCTACAGCTAGCAGCACTGCAGTGTATAAAATGTGGTGAGTAGTTGACTCGAAGAGAGAGAAAGACAATAGTTGAACAGTTTTCCACAAATTCATTTCTTCCAAAATGAAGGAGAAGCAAGAGAGAAATAAAGAGAGATATATATATTTTTTTCAGTTACACTTACTTAGCTAGCATTACAAATGTATTATCACCAGGGCCCGCCGGTGTAACTGCTTACTGACTTTACACTGTAACGTTACTGCATGATTTTAGCAGATTTACTAATGCGTTAGTTCCATTAGCTATGCTGAGTACAACATTTTTTGCCTGGTCACATACAGCTGATGTGTTGTGCATTGAAGTCCACAAGCGAAGGGAAGAGGTGAGAGGATGAGAGCGCAGAGATGCGACAAGGAATACAAAGTGACTGCTTATGAAAGTGAGCTGTGTTTACGCGTGATCAAGGGTGTATTCATTCCGCCGATTCTGTTGAAAAACGTTTATTAAACGGAAGCAAACGGAACAAAACGGGGATAAACATACCCGAATTTGAACAATAGAAACTACATGATACTAAAATGTTAGTGTCATGTAGTAGCCTAAACCTATCACTGTTACATTGAACTGGGTGAATGGCATATGAATGAGAGTCAGCCAATATGCTGTAATACAAATAAGGCCATGCTCATGAAAGAAAATCATCCTCCTTCATTTTAAACGGCACTGACCATTCAACTATAGTATAAATACTGAAGGAAAATAGAACTATATTATATACTACCATAATGAATATAGTGTTTTTGCAGATTGTAGTAGCCTATACTGTAGTATTTACTGTAGTGTGATTGCAGAATGTAGTATATTGTAGTATTTATTATAGTGTTATTGCCAGCTGGACTGTACTGTAGCATTTACTGTAGCGATTTTGCAGACTGGAGTATACTGTAGTATTTACTATAGTGTTATTGCAGACTGTAGTATACTGTAGTATTACTGTAGTGTTATTGCAGACTGTACTATACTGGAGAACTTACTGTCGTGATTTTGCAGACTGGAGTATACTGTAGTATTTACTGGAGAATTTTTGCGGACATAACTGTAGTATTTACTATAGTGTTTTTGTTTTAATATCTTTGATATAGAAGTTCTCCTACTGGAGACATACTAATACTTTTCCATAAATTGTAGGTAGGAAGGACTGGGGTCTGAACTGATAGTTCAGAACTTCTGCTCTTTTCTATAACCTGTAAGGAACAAAATATGGTCTATACCTGGCATGTATGGTTCTCACTTGTGGGTGGCACAAATTAGGATATGGGGAGAGGAATGGGCAGGGTACATAAAAAGAAAATACTGTAGTATTTACTGTAGTTTAAAAAGTGTAGTGTTTTTGTGGAATTTAGTGTTTTTGGGGACATTACCTTAGTATTTACTATAGTATTCTACCGTATACTACAACATTCTATAGTAAGTACTACACGTCAGAGGGATACTACAGTGTTTAGTATAGTATTGTACAGTATACTACAATTTACTACAGAATTCTGTAGTAAGCACTGTAGTATTCAATATTAAACTGTTGCATTTTTTCATGTGGGCAGACACACCATTGAAAGGCAAGTATGGGTAGCCTAGTGGTTAGAACTTTGGACTAGCAGCCGAAAGGTTGCAAGTTCAAATCCCCGAACTGACAAGGTACAAATCTGTCGTTTTGCCCCTGAACAGGCAGTTAACCCACTGTTCCTAGGCCGTCATTGAAAATAAGAATTTGTTCTTAACTGACTTGCCTAGTTAAATAAAAATAAAATAAATGTATATTGTTTGGTAATATTCCCAGACACCATTGAAAAGCAAAGATATTATTCTATGAAACTCTCCTTGAATAGTTCAAAGTTTCACTATGTTCTGTGGTACAAACCTTTCAATGAGGTGAATGCATTTGGCACTGGCAGTGTAACTTACTTTCAAGCATAGTGATTGAAATAACACACAACAATATCATTGACACTAACAATAAACCCTGTGACTTCTTTCAACCAAACACTGTACAGAATAAAATATATACTCTAGGAATAATAATGTGTGTTTGTCAGAGGCTCACTGATCTCTCTGTTATTAGAAAACAGCTATGTGTGTGTGTGTGTGTGTGTGTGTGTGTGTGTGTGTGTGTTTCCTTGGTTGTGACAGAGACAAGCTAAGGGCAGGAACTGAGCTGTAAACATGCAGCATCTCATCTCATCAGCATGCAGAGATGCCTTAACATTACCATAGCTATGGTGGAGAACATTAGAGGTGAAAACTGTGAGGTATTTGTCAGCAGATTGATACTCAGGGCCCAATTACAACCATTCGGCTGCATTCTCCTTTACTCAGGGGATTTCACATCTCACAGGCCTCTGCTCCTATCAATATCTTCAAACTGTCAGCAGTCAGACTCAGATAGTGTTTGTGTGTGTAAAAGTGTGTGAGTGTTTGTGTGTTTGTATGCGTGTGTGTCAGGAAGAGCAGCTCAGCTCAGTACTAATGAGGACAGAGACAGATCCAGCCAGAATCCTTTCCTCTACATGAAAAAAATAATATAGCATGCTAAGGTATAAATACTATAGAATTCACTGTAGTGTTTTTCCTGAGTTTACTGTAGTATTCAATGTAGTGTTTTTGTGGACCTTAGTCAGACCTTTTGATATGAGACTCAAAATTGAGCTCAGGTGGCATCCTGTTTCCATTGATCATCCTTGAGAAGTTTCTACAACTTGATTGGAGTCAACCTGTGGCAAATTCAATTGATTGGACATGATTTGGAAAGGCACACACCTGTCTATATAAGGTCCCACAATTGACAGTGCATGTCAGAGCAAAAACCAAGCCATGAGGTTGAAGGAATTGTCTGTAAAGCTCCGAGACAGGATTGTGTCGAGACACAGATTTGGGGAATGGTACCAAAACATTTCTGCAGCATTGAAGTGATCAATCGGGGGAGAAGGGCCTTTGTCAGGGAGGTGACCAGGGACCCAATGGTCACTATGACAGAGCTCCAGAGTTCCTCTGTGGAGATGGGAGAACCTTACAGAAGGACAACCATCTCTGCAGCACCCCACCTCTCAGGCCTTTATGGTAGAGTGGCCAGACAGAAGCCACTCCTCAGTAAAAGGCACATGACAGACTATGAGAAACAAGATTCTCTGGTCTGATGAAACCAAGATTGAACTCTTTGGCCTGAATACCAAGCTTAATGTCTAAAGGAAACCTGGCACCATCCCTACGGTGAAGCATGGTGGTGTCAGCATCATGCTGTGGGGATGTTTTTCAGCAGCAGGGACTAGGAGACTAGTCAAGATTGAGGGAAAGATGAACAGAGCAAAGTACAGTGAGATCCTTGATGAAAACCTGCTCCAGAGAGCTCAGGACTTCAGACTGGGGCGATGGTTTACCTTCCAACAGGACAACGACCTTAATTAAGCACACAGCCAAGACAACACAGGAGTGGCTTCGGGACAAGTCTCTGAATGTCCTTGAGTGGCCCAGCCAGAGCCCGGCTTTGAACCCGATCGAACAACTCTGGAGAGACCTAAAAATAGCTGTGCAGTGACACTCCCCATCCAACCTGGGGGGTTGTCTAGGCTGTTTTCACAGTCTTGCTTTGACCATCAACCATTAGAAAGAGAGAAAAAAAGTTGACAGTATGCCAGTGGAAGGGCAAACAGTAGCAGGTGACCTGACTGAGAGAGAGAGAGAGAGAGAGAGAGAGAGAGAGAGAGAGAGAGAGAGAGAGAGAGAGAGAGAGAGAGAGAGAAAGAGAGAGAGAGAGAGAGAGAGAAAGAGAGAGAAGGTGTGATTCTACCCATAGGAACAGAGCAGACAGATGGAAAAAGGTTTTACATATGGAGAGAACTGGGCAGGTTTCAGTCTTCTGACTGTGTCCGTTCCAACCATAGAGATACATTTAATTACTGCACCCAATAAAAGGCTGGAGTGACACCAGCGCCAGAGTGGAAAAGCCCTATGTGCATGTCTTCTATTTTATGTTGTGGCCCCAACCCTACCCTGAGGGAGTACACATTGAATTACTATAACAGGAATATAATTGTATTTCCAGGGGGAAAACGTTGTCTTCATTTAATTTCAGTTCTAATCTACCCTACCAATCAGCCTACTAGTAAAATAAGATAAAACTTGATTTGCCTTTTCCCTCTGCAGATTACCATACCATAAGCTCCTGTCCTGTCCAGGCCAGTGTCATTATTTCCACAACGGTCCTGTTCCCAACACAATGCATGCTGACCTTTCTCTCTATACAGTACTGCTTTGATTATACTGCTGTGTTTTGAACATGCTCTCATCTCATTGTGTGTGTGTGCGTGTATGTGTGTTTGTGTGTGTGTGTGTGTGCTGTAAGCATGCTCTCATCTCCTTCCTCGTTAGTGTCTCCACCATGCCATAATGTTGTAATCGATCTTCTATCCACTACAATCCGCCTCACCAGCCCCTTTTCTCCCCGCAGACATTTTGAATTCTGAAGATATTTACCCAAACCAGCGGGGTGGTGTCTTTCAAGTTACGATTATGCTGTAAGGTATCTATTAAAATCCAAGTCTTTAGGGCCTAACTCCCCCCTCTCTGTTAAACCAAAAAATAACAATGAAAAGAAGAACAATCATTCTGGCTTGGCTGAGAAGAAAAGATAAATTATCAGTTCACCAGGGACCTGCATAACCTGTTGCTGTTCCCCTCAACATCTCAGTAAAGAACTGATAAGTGTGTCTCACTAGACAACAGGTCAATATCAGAAACAGTACAACCAAATTGACCTAGAAACAGAGTTAGCGAGATAGCGAGAGGTAAGTAGAAAATAAGTAGAAAATAAACTTGTGCCTGCATGACTGCATGACTGCATGAAGCTTGTGACCATGGCTACTTATGTTGTACTCTTTGTATACTGTAAGATAATGATGGAATGTCTTAAACGTGGTACTCCCAAATAATTCAAGGACGTGATCCCACAAGAAGCATAATCTAAATAGCACAAAACCCCACAGGATAATGTCACTAGCCAATTTGGCTTGAGCTTAAGATATGGTAACTTTGGCATGCTATTTAGACCAATCTTTCTGTGTGCCCATATCCTCAATCATTTGAGCTAGCTTGTCTATCCCAAGCCACAGAGGACTCTAGCTCTGAAAACTGACACCAGAATTCTTCATCTGCCTCAAATAAACACTACATTTCATTCGCTAAAGATTTTTACATTCTGAATGGGTCATTCCCTGAGAGGGCGAGACTTAGAAAATATTTTCCACATTCTCCTAAAGCCAAATGCAATATCCCAAATACAAACATGTGTAGATTACACAAACAACAGGATATTCCTGCTTATTGGCAGATATGTGAGTCTGTATTTTATATAGCGTTGGTTGGGGCTTAGTGCAGCACATGTGTTGGCCATTAGGGGAGAGACAAGGTCCGGTTGAGGTTGTTCTCTGGGGAGTAAAATCATGACTTCACTATCTTTATACAGGATTAGAGAGTTGGAGAGCTGGAGCTGGGGAGGGAGGAGGGTTTGAGTACTGTTGGGTTCAGTTCTAGCCAACCACAACTGCTAGGTTCAAATAGTGTTTGAAGTCCCAAATGGACAGTGTGGTTTGCACTTTTGGGACTATTCCATTGGTTCCATTGCACCAGATGAGCTCGCTCAAGCCCAGCTGAAGTATTTCAAATAAAGGAATACCATTTGAACCCAGATTGTACTGGTTGGCTTGCTGCATGTTCTAGAGTTCCACTTCCAGCCCTGGAGGAGTCCAGCTGTGTGTCAGGACATTATGAGAATCCCTCTGGTTCTCTTTCTGGGGTCTGAGAGGTTATGTTTCAGCCCCAAACAACAGGGAGGAGAGTCACATAGAGGATCAGATTCACAGTGAAGCTTATAACTGAGGAACTTGCTGCTGATTCCCAATGGCAAAACAGCCTACAGGATTAGGGGATGGAACAAACCCAGGCATCTCATACATTTGGCTCCTTTACTGTGGGCCCCATTTTCTAAACACAACCAAGTCAATGTCACTTTAGTTTTCGGGGTATTTTGGATGTTTACTTAAAGGTGGATGGCTTGTACAACTGACTAGGTATCCCCCTTTCCATGTCCTTGGCTGAAAGGTGTATGTATACAATTCCCAATGAGCCTTCACAGTGATACCTCAAAGGACCAGGATCTCAGGCACACTAGAAAATGGGAGTCTTTTGTAATCCAAGCCATACAGTTTAATGCTGCTAGTCGTATGTACACTTCAGTATCCCTATCCATAACTAAAGCAATGCAGTTCTTTGGATCGTATGACAGCTAATGCATACCGTACAAATTAAATACTCAGTGTTTCCCCTACATTCATTTTGCTGCGGCGGGCCACAGCTGCTAAATCATTGCCGCCACTCCAAAAACTATGATACATGTAAGCTTTTAATTATAAAAAAATTATAATAATTATGTGTGGAAAAACTTTTCAATGTAAACTTAAAAGACTAAAACCAGATATAAAGTATGTAAACAAGATAACGGACCTACATATATATATATATATTTTTTTTAAAATATAAGATAATCTTTGAGAACTAGCAATGACCATAATAAAAAAATCCAAAAAGGTCATAGCATGATTTTGTTATAATGTTTGAGCATTTCAGATAGCATTGGCAAAATGTAAAGAACTGCAGGAAATTCACATTTTCTCACAGCCCCATATAGAATTGCAGGAAACTACAGTGCCTTGCGAAAGTATTCGGCCCCCTTGAACTTTGCGACCTTTTGCCACATTTCAGGCTTCAAACATAAAGATATATTTTTTTGTGAAGAATCAACAACAAGTGGGACACAATCATGAAGTGGAACGAAATTGATTGGATATTTCAAACTTTTTTAACAAATCAAACACTGAAAAATTGGGCGTGTAAAATTATTCAGCCCCCTTAAGTTAATACTTTGTAGCACCACCTTTTGCTGCGATTACAGCTGTAAGTCGCTTGGGGTATGTCTCTATCAGTTTTGCACATCGAGAGACTGACATTTTTTCCCATTCCTCCTTGCAAAACAGCTCGAGCTCAGTGAGGTTGGATGGAGAGCATTTGTGAACAGCAGTTTTCAGTTCTTTTCACAGATTCTCGATTGGATTCAGGTCTGGACTTTGACTTGGCCATTCTAACACCTGGATATGTTTATTTTTGAACCATTCCATTGTAGATTTTGCTTTATGTTTTGGATCATTGTCTTGTTGGAAGACAAATCTCCGTCCCAGTCTCAGGTCTTTTGCAGACTCCATCAGGTTTTCTTCCAGAATGGTCCTGTATTTGGCTCCATCCATCTTCCCATCAATTTTAACCATCTTCCCTGTCCCTGCTGAAGAAAAGCAGGCCCAAACCATGATGCTGCCACCACCATGTTTGATAGTGGGGATGGTGTGTTCAGGGTGATGAGCTGTGTTGCTTTTACGCCAAACATAACGTTTTGCATTGTTGCCAAAAAGTTCAATTTTGGTTTCATCTGACTGACCAGAGCACCTTCTTCCACATGTTTGGTGTGTCTCCCAGGTGGCTTGTGGCAAACTTTAAACGACACTTTTTATGGATATCTTTAAGAAATGGCTTTCTTCTTGCCACTCTTCCATAAAGGCCAGCTTTGACTGATTGTTGTCCTATGGACAGAGTCTCCCACCTCAGCTGTAGATCTCTGCAGTTCATCCAGAGTGATCATGGGCCTCTTGGCTGCATCTCTGATCAGTCTTCTCCTTGTATGAGCTGAAAGTTTAGAGGGACGGACAGGTCTTGGTAGATTTGCAGTGGTCTGATACTCCTTCCATTTCAATATTATCGCTTGCACAGTGCTCATTGGGATGTTTAAAGCTTGGGAAATCTTTTTGTATCCAAATCCGGCTTTAAACTTCTTCACAACAGTTTCTCGGACCTGCCTGGTGTGTTCCTTGTTCTTCATGATGCTCTATGCGCTTTTAACGGACCTCTGAGACTATCACAGTGCAGGTGCATTTATACGGAGACTTGATTACACACAGGTGGATTGTATTTATCATCATTAGTCATTTAGGTCAACATTGGATCATTCAGAGATCCTCACTGAACTTCTGGAGAGAGTTTGCTGCACTGAAAGTAAAGGGGCTGAATAATTTTGCACGCCCAATTTTTCAGTTTTTGATTTGTTAAAAAAGTTTGAAATATCCAATAAATGTCGTTCCACTTCATGATTGTGTCCCACTTGTTGTTGATTCTTCACAAAAAAATACAGTTTTATATCTTTATGTTTGAAGCCTGAAATGTGGCAAAAGGTCGCAAAGTTCAAGGGGGCGAATACTTTCGCAAGGCACTGTAGCTTTAAAAATATAAAATGATTTCTCTAAACTATAAAATGTGTAGAATTACAGGAAATTAGCTTTTAAAAAAGCTAAATATTTTCTCTGTGACCAATAGGAGGGTTTCTACCACATCCCTGTCACACTGATGTAACAGGATCCCTTTACCATAATTGAGAAAACTTTTGTAACGCTCGTCGGATGAAGAATGAGGAGTGGACCAAAGCGCAGCGTGGTACGTGTTCATGATTTTTTATTAACTCAGAACACGTTGAACAAAAATAACAACGAGACAAACGAACAGTTCTGTAAGGTAACCAAACTAAACAGAAAACAACTACTCACAAAACACAGGTGGGAAAAGGCTACCTAAGTATGGTTCCCAATCAGAGACAACGATAGACAGCTGTCCCTGATTGAGAACCATACCCGGCCAAAACAAAGAAATACAAAACATAGAAATAAAGAAACTGGAATGCCCACCCTAGTCACACCCTGGTCTAACCAAAATAGAGAATAGAAACCTCTCTATGGCCAGGGCGTGACAACTTTACAGGAGTTGATCAGGTTCCAGGCTAGTTTTCCTTTTACATTATAACAGAAGATATTTGTTTGTCATCCAATAAACTCTACAGTGTGCGGAGGGTCATTAGGTAAAACCTTTTTTTAACGTTAGCTCATTCAGGGAGTAGCTAGCTCTTCTGGGGTTACAGAGTGTAGCATATCATATTCTCCTCTCTTTGCCATCTTTATGCCTTGACAGGCTGTCCTATCTGCTCTTGTATGAGGTTGGATTTTCACATTAAAGAGATTGAACGGGATCTTAAGCACTTACACATTTGTAACATGTTCTACAAATTGGAATTTGTAAGATATCATATGGCTGGATTGCAGAAGAAAAACAAAAATGGATTATACATATTTGGGCAAAATCTTCAGGGACTCATGAGCACTACTTTCAAAAACTACAGGCTGTGATAACACATCTTTAAATAATGCAATGGTCCCTATTTTCAGGTTATTTAGACTCAGAATCCAGACAGCATCAATCCATCCAGAGTCAGCATTCCACATTGATTCAAAACAAGACTTAACCATGTACTGTATAGTACTATCCTCTTGCTATACAGTCTGAGATTGAAAGCTGGCATGTCAGTTAGATAAGAAACCCCTTACTCTGTACTTTTATTTGACAAGGTCAGACAAGGATCTATTTAAGTCATATTACCAAACTCCATTGAGAGGCAAACACATACAATTGGCATTAGTAGGTTCTGTTGGCAGGACCCTAACATCACAGTGCAGTGCTTCTCCCCGCTCTGCTCTGCCTGTAATTATACAGTACTTGTAAATCATCCAACTTGGATATTAGCATGTGTGTGAGAGAGAACCTGGCCTGTAAGATCTCTCAGTCTGCTAATGAGAAGACATGGGGATACAGTATGATTGTTTATTTTTTTATATATTTTTTAGGAAACTCAGCAACGCAGAGCTAGCAACACACATCCTAATCCATCCATCTATTCATCGTCAGCTAACAGCAGCGAGCGGCAGGGATGTTGATCTAACTCTGCTATCTACAGTATGTATCTCTCCTGTGGCGAGCCTGTCACAGACCTGGGCCGGGCTCATCTCTCACTGTCTGGTTTACCTAACCAAAGCCATGTAAACACAGTCCCTATTACGTTGAGCAGAGATGGCTGAGACAACAGCAGATGAAGGGAGGCTTACTCTATCAGAGGGTTGTGTTTCTGCAGTTACAGGTTTAGAGAATACTGTAGCAAATTGTGCAGTCATCTAAGATTGTCAGAATCAGCTAATATAGTTGTTCCAAAGATCGAAGTGGGTTTGTATTTCAGCAAAAAATACAGACAAACACTCCTAGAGAGAACAGAGGGAGACAGATAACATTAGAATGAGAGATATAGAGTTGAAGTCGGAAGTTTACATACACTTAGGTTGGAGTCATTAAAACGTTTTTCATTTTTCAACCACTCCACAAATTTCTTGTTAAGGACAACAAAGTCAAGGTATTGGAGTGGCCATCACAAAGCACTGACCTCAATCCCATAGAACATTTGTGGGCAGAACTGAAAAAGAATGTGCGAGCAAAGAGGCCTACAATCCTGACTCAGTTACACCAGCTCTGTCAAGCGGAATGGGCCAAAATTCACCCAGCTTATTGTGGGAAGCTTGTGGAAGGCTACCCGAAACGTTTGACCCAAGTTAAACAATTTAAAGCAATGCTACAAAATACTAATTGAGTATGTAAACTCCTGACCCACTGTGAATGTGATGAAAGAAATAAAAGCTGAAATAAATCATTCTCTCTACTATTATTCTGACATTTCACATTCTTAAAATAAAGTGGTGATCCTAACTGACCTAAAACAGGGATTTTTTACTCAGATTAAATGTCATGAATTGTGAAAAACTGAGTTTAAATGTATTTGGCTAAGGTGTATGTAAACTTCCGACTTCAACTGTAGAATCACTGTGCATCACTCTATCCATCCAGCCCCGGTACAGATGGCTTGTGCCCAGAGACAGTGCTTGCTGGGCAGGGGTTGAGAGCTAGGACCAAAGTCAACATAGTCCCTGTGCTGTGCCCTGACACCAGATCTTTGTTGACATCTGCTACCGTGCTTCTGTGATCCAGAGCTCCAGAACAGAGCAGCATACATTCCTCCAGGATGTTTGCGTTCCTCTCCTCTCTCTCTCTTCCGTTTGTTTCTGGATTTCTTTGTTTCAGTCAGTCTGGCCCTCAGGCATGACAGAAGTGGCCCAGCTTCTCCAAACACTGTTTGAGCCAAACACCGTTTTGATCTAGCCGGCCCGGCAGCCATTGGCCCCTGAAGACACGGAAGAGTGAAAAAAAGACACTAACCAGCCATGTTCCATTGTTTCACTGTTGTAGGGGATGAATGTACAACTTTCGCTGCCTCCCGGGTCAGGCCCAGAGAAGGCACATGGCCCCCTGGTGGGGTTTCAGAGGGTAGTTGGGAGTGATCTGCGTCTCTCTCTGATCGTTCTCTATTCAGTCTTCTGGTCAACGCTCATCAGAACATGAAGTTGCAGCCTGGTATATCCGGCATCCAAATCTCATCCAAGCCCTCCTATATAGGATTATCCAATAAACTCTACAGTGTATGGAGGGTCATTAAGTTAAAAAAATATATATGTGAGCTCATTCAAGGAGTAGCTAGCTCTTCTGACGTTACAGGGTTATAGAGTGTATCATTTCATATTCTACTCTCTTTGCCATCTTTATGCCTTGACAAGCTGTCCTATCTGCTCTTGTATGAGGTTGGATTTTCACATTAAAGAGATTGAAAGGGATCTTAAGCACTTACAAATGTGTAGCGTATTGTACACATTGGAATTTTTAAGATATAGAGAGAGAGGGAGTGAAGGAGAAAGAAAAAGAGACAAAAGATAGGGAGAAAAGGAGAGAGGGAGAAAAGGAGGAAGAGAGGGAGGGAGGTTGACAGATGCACGTTGCTTGTTTGTGTTGCAACGTTCACCTCATACACGGCTGTGGTCTAATCCTAATGTAACTGGGAGGCGGAGGGATTCAGTGTTACAATGTTACACATGGTTGGAAGGTGTGATGTCATGTCATCAGGAAGCAAGACAGATCTTCTGGAGGTTCCACGCCAGCTGTTCCCATCTCAACTTCACATCTTCAGGCTTTAAACACAATTTAAATCTATATTTCAGCAATAATCAACACAATCAATGATCCATTACTGTTTTTATAAAGTTTACATTTTTAAATAAATGCTTTGTAAATGTTTATTTCACCAATGTGCTGGAACAAAACTCAGGGTCCAGACTTGTATGATTAAGACAGGGTGATTGTTCCTTCAATTTACAGTATGTAGACGTTCTTTTCTTTTGACTTGAGTACAAACATGTGATGTTGATTATTGTTATTAAGTGTTGGGCTGGTGTTTAAAGTGATTAAGATATGAAAAACAAAGCTGAGCCATCAAAGCAGACAAACAAACCTTCCTCTCTCTCCGATCGACTGAATGTGTATTTAATATGAAAGTAATGTCTATAATATTTTCAACATGATATCAGTTTTCAGTGAAAGGTTCCCAATAAAACAACATGGCAAGTATACAGACGTATATATACGGTTCCAAACTACACATGAACCAAACTCTCTGCCCCAATGGCGCCGACCATACAGTCTGCTGTCTACTAATACAGTACACCTACACATTAACCACACCCTGTACCAAATCTAAAGCACCATGCGGTCATAGATTCCTAACTGTTCAATGTGTGGCCATGTTCAATGTGGTCATTACCATGATTAATGGTAATAGATACCTAACTGCTTAATGTGTGGCCATGTTCAATGTGGTCATTACCATGATTAATGGTAATAGATACCTAACTGCTTAATGTGTGGCCATGTTCAATGTGGTCATTACCATGATTAATGGTAATAGATACCTAACTGCTTAATGTGTGGCCATGTTCAATGTGGTCATTACCATGATTAATGGTAATAGATACCTAACTGCTTAATGTGGTCATTACCATGATTAATGGTAATAGATACCTAACTGCTTAATGTGGTCATTACCATGATTAATGGTAATAGATACCTAACTGCTTAATGTGGTCATTACCATGATTAATGGTAATAGATACCTAACTGCTTAATGTGGTCATTACCATGATTACCAATGATTAATGGTCATAGATTAATAATAGATACCTAATGTAATGGTCATTACCATGATTAATGGTAATAGATACCTAACTGCTTAATGTGGTCATTACCATGATTAATGGTATTAGATACCTAACTGCTTAATGTGGTCATTACCATGATTAATGGTATTAGATACCTAACTGCTTAATGTGGTCATTACCATGATTAATGGTATTAGATACCTAACTGCTTAATGTGGTCATTACCATGATTAATGGTAATAGATACCTAACTGCTTAATGTGTGGCCATGTTCAATGTGGTCATTACCATGATTAATGGTAATAGATACCTAACTGCTTAATGTGGTCATTACCATGATTAATGGTAATAGATACCTAACTGCTTAATGTGGTCATTACCATGATTAATGGTAATAGATACCTAACTGCTTAATGTGTGGCCATGTTCAATGTGGTCATTACCATGATTAATGGTAATAGATACCTAACTGCTTAATGTGTGGCCATGTTCAATGTGGTCATTACCATGATTAATGGTAATAGATACCTAACTGTTCAATGTGGTCATTACCATGATTAATGGTAATAGATACCTAACTGCTTAATGTGTGGCCATGTTCAATGTGGTCATTACCATGATTAATGGTAATAGATACCTAACTGCTTAATGTGTGGCCATGAACACACAGGTTTCCATACTGGTCAGAAACACACCATTGATCCCCAGCAGCGTTTCACACCACACACAAAGAGTTGGCCAAAGAGTCCAAAGAAAAATATTGAGGTCCAAAGACAATATCTTGCACTGAGAGCCGTCTCACAGTGTCGGTTCCCCAAAAAATAATGCAGAAAAATTATTATTCTATGCCTGGAATGTTTCAATATGGAATTCTCCTCGAACAGCAGTTTCCTGTGTTCCCCCCATTAGTGTGTGTGTAAGGCTGAGAGAGAGAGAGAATGGGAGGGGAGAGATAGAGGGTGAGAGAGAGAGAATGGGAGAGGAGAGAGAGAGAGAGTGAGAGAGTGAAGAGGGGGCATGCTCTCTGACAGCACGACCTCTGAGACTGAGGAGTGCTTCACAGGGTTAAGACATGATGGGGGAAGGAGAGAGACAGAGTGGAGGGCAGAGGGAGAGGTGAAAGACAGACAGTGGGGTGTCAGGGGGTAAACACGCAAGGGAGCAGGTAGAGGAAAGACAGCGATGCAGGCAACCTGGTGATATGTGTCACACCATCGGAAAGACTTTAGAGGGGAGGGAGGGAGGAGGTGTGTGAATGTGTATGTATGTGTGTATATGAGAGAGAGGGGGAGGGGAGAGGGAGACGAGGGGAGAGAGAGTGAGGGAGAGAGAAATACAGAGAGAAATATAGAGAGAGAATGGGGAACAAGAGAAAGCGCGAGAGTTCGAGAGAGAGGTCAAGAAATGTACTTTCCACAGTGCTCTGCTCTGGTGTCTAGGCAAACGGGCTGAGCTGAACGCTGCCTCCCCTGACACACCTTTGAAGTCTGAGTTCAGCCTCTGCCTGCCTGCTCCTTAACACTGGAAAATCTCCCAGTCTCTCTCTCTCTCACACGCATGCACGCAAGCTTACTGTCATGCACCTGCACACACACACACACACACACACACACTAGACAGCACAGCAACATTCACACTCTCTCATTACACCGGCTTCAGTCTGACAGAGAGCTCTCTGAGGATACAGCAGAGATGAATACAGAGTTGAATATAGCTCAACACACTAGAAGATATAACTGACAGAGCCTGATAACACATATACTACCCTATTCCTCTATGTTTCCACAAGTAATGACCATCTTGGTAAAAGGTATCTTATTGAAATAAAACAAAATAAAGTCAGCATTATACCAGGAAAAAGGATATTGTAAGATTCCAATTCCAATTTCAATTTGAGATTTCCAAATTGTAATTTTGTCTGAGTGGGCCGTGTAGTCTTTAGGATCCAAGACTGCCTCTAAGATGTTCTAGAATGCTCTAAGTCAGGGAGTGTTTCTACTTCCATCAGTCGACCATCAGTGTCTGTGAAACAACAATGCAGTCAGATTTGAAGGCAGGCAGGCTGAGCTCTGAACTCTGTCCATGGTGTAAAGGAGTCAGTCCCAGCCGCCAACTGTCTGTGTTGGCTCCCAGGCTTAGTGCACAGAGGGAGGTGTGTGTTTTGGTTCAAAGCGAGAGGGTACGTTGTTTTGATATGGGATTGTGTTTGTTTTTGCCTGATAGGGAGTGGAATCTGCACGTCTGCAGGCGTGTTTCAGGGCACCCAGAGCTCCTTGGAAGCGAAGCCAAGAAAGCCGAGAGTGAGAGAGAGACTCCGGCGGAGGGATGGAGATGGGAGAGGAGAGGAGGGGAGAGGAGGGGAGGGGAGAGAAGGGGGAGGCAGAGTGGGCCAAGTGTTGTTATTGACATCCAAAGAGCAACTGGTCCGTTTCTGGCAGTTCCACAAGCTGAAAGGCTTCAGCCAGTGCTTGGAATCCATCTGAACTGGACAGACAGACTGACAGAGAGAGAGACGTGATATTTCCCAGACTGACTGCTCTTCTGCTCTTTGTTTTAATACTCTCAATCAGATCTTCTTTTTGAAACACAATCTCCTTCTGAACATGAGAAGATTTTCAAATATGAGCAATTATTAGTAGGACAAAAGATATTAACAAACATCTCATTGTTAAAAATGAACTATGTTTTCGTAGAATGCCTTCACCAGGGTATATCAATCTCCTTGGATTGGGACCTGAGTGGTGCCCTGACATCTTCCCCTCTGTGCAGTTCCTGGTGATAAAAGTCATTGAAAGTCATAATAATGTCTTACAGTAAAGTTCAAAATGTAAATGGGTTTATGATCGAGGCACCAAAGCCCAAAGAATATAATATTTTTTTAACTCATTCAAATCTTTCAATTAACTTGCATTTTATTGGGAGTTACATTGTTAACACACTGTTATTCTAAGCATTCCATAATGAAACATTTTGGGTACTAGATGATGGTTGTATTTCACATTGTGCCAGTGTGTGTGGTGAGACTGTTCTAAGTGCTGGATGTTGATGTTGGATTGGCTGTCCTACTGTCGGCTACTTCACTGAATCACTCTCTTGGTGTGTGGCTTGAAACCGTAAAGCTTCTGCAAAAAGTGCCCAACATAACTTGAGATGGATGACATTTTGGGAAAAATGTATCGTCAGTAGATGGTCAGAATTGGCATGCATGTCATTTAACTGGTGAGTATACGGTATGTTTAGCAAGGTGTTCTGTGCACTGTATAGCACCAGAATCCCAGTCAGTGTATCTAACAGTGATGGAATTAAATGTGAATCACTCTCTGTGGTATTCCAATGCATTTGATGTTAGAACCACTCTTAATAATAATTATGTTTAAGTAGAGAACATCCTTGTCCCTGACACATCTTTCACATACTCTTTAACTGCTTGTATAATTCATAGCATGCAAAGATGCACCACCACCATTCCTGCATCTCTCCCTCTACCTTACAAAAACATACCCTTCATTCATCTGCTTTCACTATTAATATATTCCCACCTTTAAGAGCCAAGCACCGCCTGTGGGATTCATCAACCAGGAATCAGCCTCCACACACACACACACACACACTCTCTCTCCGCTCTCCCTCCACGCTACGCTCAACGCTGGGCCCCGGGGCAGGATATCTATAATTCATCTTTTATCTGGCCCTCGCAGTCCCGCTCGCTGTTCCACACAGCCATCGCCCACTTCACAGGGCAACGCCGCCCGCCATACAGCAGCACCGCCCCTCTAATAGAAATCTCACAGGGCACCCTGATATTGATTGTACTCCAAGGTAAACAGCCTGGCTTGCATAATCAGCCGTTTGAGAAGTGAAACTCCATAGCTAGGCCCAGTGTTGTTCTCCCTGCCTACTGATGGCAGGGAGACCACAATCTGGCACCAACTGCTTTACAGGGTCTCCATCTCAGCAGGGAGCTTGACTCTGAACCATATCAAAGAAGAACATGTTAGTGGAAAGGGATCTGTGTACAGATAAACAGAAACCACAGAGAGAGAGAGAGAGAGAGAGAGAGAGAGAGAGTGAGAGAGTGGGAGAGAGAGAGAGAGAGACAGAGAGAGACAGAGAGAGAGAGACAGAGAGACAGAGAGAGAGAGACAGAGAGAGAGAGACAGAGAGAGAGAGAGTGAGAGAGAGAGAGAGAGAGAGGGAGAGAGAGAGAGAGAGACAGAGAGAGAGAGACAGAGAGAGAGAGAGACAAAGAGAGAGACAGAGAGAGACAGAGAGAGAGAGACAGAGAGAGAGAGAGTGAGAGAGAGAGAGAGAGGGAGAGAGAGAGAGACAGAGAGAGAGAGACAGAGAGAGAGAGAGACAAAGAGAGAGAGAGAGAGAGAATTTAAAGTACTTTGTCCTATGTGTAAGCCTATACACGTATTGTTTAGTTATACAGGTATATTGATACACTTGTTAGGTTCTAATTCTGAGAGTAAAAAACTCTACGGACACTATGAAAGCCTAACCAGGATCAATACAGCTGCATCAGACGAAACATGTTTCCACCAACACAAGTATATCCACTCCAATTTAGATGCACTCCACCTTCTCTCCAACCCTTACATATTTTATGGTTTGACTGGAAGACGAAGTGATGGGGTAATAAACCATTCCCTCTCCCTTAAGGTGACCTGACCTTACCTCAACCCCCTTCTTGCCTAATCCAAAGCTCTCTCCCCTTATCAATGCCTGCCACATGTGATCGCTTCACTGACCAACTCACGGAAGATCCCTCCCATATGATCCCTGATGACTAACAATAACATATCCTGACATGATGTAAACATTATACATTACCCTCTCACCCTCAGTGACATGAATAAGTATATTTCATATTCTCAGAGCCCAACACACTATATGTGTGTATGTGGACACCCCATCAAATTAGTGGACTCGGCTATTTCTGCCATAGCCATTGCTGACAGGTGTATACAATCAAATCAAATCAAATGTTATTTGTCACATGCTCCGAATACAACAGGTGTAGACCTTAGAGTGAAATGCTTACTTACAATCCCTTAACCAATAATGCAGGTTTAAGAAAATACCTAAAAAAAAGTAAGAGATAAGAAAAACAATGAATTAAAGAGTAGCCGTAAATAACAATAGCGGGGCCTTTTTACAAGGGGTACCAGTACAGAGTCAATGTGGCAATGTGCAGGGGCACCGGTGTCGAGGTAATTGAGGTAATTATGTACATGAAGGTAGGGTTATTTAAGTGGCTATGCATAGATAATAAAAGAGAGCAGCAGCGTATCGGGGGGTGCAAACAGTCTGGGTAGCCATTTGATTAGCTGTTCAAGAGTCTTATGGCTTGGGGGTAGAAGCTGTTTAGAAGCATCTTGGAACTAGACTTGGCGCTCCAGTACCGCTTGCCATGCGGTAGCAGAGAGAACAGTCTATGACTAGGGTGGCCGGAGTCTTTGACAATTTTTAGGGCCTTCCTCTGACACTGCCTGGTATAGAGGTCCTGGACGCACCTGCTAAAATCGGTTTCCAATTGAACATACTTCTTTCCAAAATAAATATTATAGTTTGATTGCATTTTAGGGTATCGGAGGAGTAAATAGATATGTATTTGGACTTGTTGAAACACATTTTAGGGGTAGACTTTCGGGTTCCTTTCTCTGCAAGTTGAACGAGTGGATTACTCAAATCGATGGCGCCAGCTAAACTGACTTTTTGGGATATAAAGAAGGATTTTATCTAACAAAACAACACTACATGTTATAGCTGGGACCCTTTGGATGACAAATCAGAGGAAGATTTTCAAAAAGTAAGTGAATATTTAATTGTTATATGTGAATGTATGAAACCTGTGCCGGTGGAAAAATATTTTGATGTGGGCGCAGTCCTCAAACAATCCCATGGCATGTTTTCGCTGTAAAAGCTACTGTAAATTGGACAGTTCAGTTAGATGAACACAAATTTAAAATTTCAGCCAATATAAGACACTTACATTTACCTAAATGTTTAAAGTCCATGATATTTATGATTATTTATTTGAATTGTGAGCCCTCCAGCTTCACCTGAAGTTGTCCTGCTAGCGGGACACCGATCCTTAAGAACTTTTTAATGCCCATGATTTTGGAATGAGATGTTCAACGAGCAGGTGTCCACATACCTTTTACAATCTAGTGTATCTGGATTCAAACACAATCATTAAAGGGGCAGTGCAGTCAAAATAGGATTTTCCTGTGATTTATATATATTTCCACAATATGAGGTTAGAATAATACTGTGAAAATTATGATAATATCCTTTTAGTGTAAGAGCTGTTTGAAAAGACTGCATGACATTTCAGCTCGATTTGAATGGGTGGAGTTTTGCCCTGCCTGGCAACATCACCAGGCAGTATAAGTATAAGTTAGTAGACCAATAAAAAAGAGAGTTCAAAACCTCTCTGCCAATAATAGCTAGTTTTCAGGTTATATATCCCT
Source organism: Oncorhynchus nerka (assembly GCF_034236695.1). NCBI lineage: Eukaryota > Metazoa > Chordata > Actinopteri > Salmoniformes > Salmonidae > Oncorhynchus > Oncorhynchus nerka. The sequence goes on along the minus strand of NC_088409.1, from coordinate 33,860,879 downwards.
CCCATTAGACTCATCCAATAAGGTCCCTCACTCAGACCACTCCCAGACAGTTCTAGATATTTTTTTTGCATGAGAAATATATATATATATTTTACATTTTACCATTTTGATTGAAAATAATCACAGTAAGGTACTTCGTTATTACCCAGAAATTATTTCATATTGGAATAAAAAACGTCTGCTTGCATTGGACCTTTTAAACAAGTGACAAAAACAAGCTGATTTAATTGTAACAAACCAGTTTGGTTTTGGAGTGCCGTGTTAATGTCAACAGTCATCCATTGTGTCTCACTCTGGCTCCTGCTTATCACTATTTGGCTGTGGTCGATGTGTCTCTGACAAACTGCTACGTCTACCTCTGGTTCTCATCAACACTCTGGAACCACAGGGACGATCAAAGAGGAGTTAAACTGACCCAGAGCAGTGCTCTCTCTCCATGTTCTCTCCACGTCACCAGAGTTATGCTAAATATGAATGTGTCTCTGTGAGGATGAACGAGGAGTGAGGAAGAAGGATACAAGAATAAATTTAGAATGTTAAAAAAACAGGGAATACTGTAGTCGCCTCTCCCTATGTACTCTAAAGACATTCTCCATGGCTCTGATCACAGTCACAGGGATGGAGTATTTAGAAAGGCTTATGAATGGTAAGATTTTTATCTGCCAGAGTACAGTACACACTAACATACAGTACCTCTTCCTGTACTTGTGAAGTAGTAGGACATTTTCATTAACAATGTCAAAGAACAATAGCAAAGTAGATTATTTTTCTTATAAAAATAATACTATATTCAATGATTGTATGGATGACTCTTAGCTGAACTGTCTTTGTAGTATGACTGTAGAGGTTATACCTTTGACTGCACCGTTACAGTGAACCTGACTGTGGGGCTGATTGTGAGGTACTGTAGTTCAGAAACCATGACCTTATGTAGGCTAAATCAGTTTCTGCTGCCGGAGGGGGGGGGGTCTGCCAGATCAGTTTGGCATCCTCACCGCCCTATTTCTCTCTCGCCCCTCTCTTTCTCTCTCTCCCTCTGCCCTCTCTCCCCCTCTCTCTCCTCAGTGCAGTGAAGGTCAGTAGGATTAGCAGCACATACCTTTCAGCTCTCTGAGGGGGTGGAGGTTATGGCCCTGCTGCTATTTCCAGTGCTATGCATCCCAGCCCAGCATAGCAGCCATTGTTACAAGGACAAGGAAGACAACACAACGTCGTTCCATCCACAGAGGAACATGGACACGCAGATCTAAAACTGATCTACACATGTTCAACTCATATGACCTCAATGTGATTGACATGATTAGAAACAGATGATTACTGTAGGCCTATCTGAACACTGTTAACACAAAATGTCTCTCCTTTTTCCCATTCCCTAGGTTGACTTCTCGTTTTACCATTTCCCAGCTCTAAAAGAGATCCGTCTCTTTATTTTAGTCAGACTGAAACCCTTCTATTTATTGTCATGAATCTTGCCATGGAGGCAGCTCTGCAGAGTGGTCACTAGCTGGAACAGCCACACAATAACACAACCTAACCTTAAATGTAATGCCTGGGGTGTAGTGGAGGAAGAAGTCAGATGCAGGAAACAGAGAGTTCAGAGTAGAGCTACTTCTTTATTCACCACACAGGTGAAAACGACGCCACTCAAACAAATGCCCCAAAACACAGGGGAACTAAACAGTCCCGAACACGTACACGAACAACCGTGACTTACAGGCGAGTACACATAAAACAATCCCGCACACCCAGCAGGCGGGCTGGCTGGATAATAAAGCCCAACCAATTAACCTAACTAATTAACTTAACTAAACACAGGTGTAACTAATAAACAGACAGGGGGGGGGGGGATCAGTGGCAGCTAGTAGGCCGGTGACGACGACCGACGAGCGCCACCCGAACAGGAAGTGGAGCCACCTTCGGTAGGAGTCGTGACATTAAATTAAGACCAAAAAGCTAATTTTTGTTTCCACACATTTTTACAATATAGACAATTTTGCCTCTGCAGTTGGCCTATCTAGCAGAAATCGTTAAGTTCTGTCTCCAGGGCAAGATTCATAACAATTAAGGTCAACCTGCATAGAAGTCAGCTGTTAGACATTAGACAGAACTGAACTAGGAAAGAAAGAGGGAAGAGGGGAAAGAGGAAAGATAAAGGAGGGGGTAGCTGGATGGATTTCACAACAATAACCTGAAAATGACTTTGGCCTTTCACCTTTTTTATGAAATTGTATCTCCATATTGGTTTGTCCCTGGGAAAAACGCCAAAGACAAAATGTCTTATTCAGCCTTGTACAGTGAAGGGCTTTGTATTATGAGCTAGATCTGGTTCTTGTGGCTTTGAAGAGTCTAACTTTGTGTTTCTCTTGCCTGCAGCACGGACACTAAGAACAGTCAGATTGTGTCAGCAGTGGGTTACTAACTGTATCATATCGAGCCTCTAGAATCTCAGATATAGCAGTTGTGTTTGGATCAAACCCCAGATCTCACCCTGCCCAGTGGACCGTCACCACGGTGACCTCCACAATCACACTGACAACCAACACAACACGCATGGCTCTTATAGACATGTAGCATAATGTATGTAGTCAAACACAAATCACTATTCATGTGGTGCTGGTCTGAAATAAAAAATATTTTAGCAGCGAATTAGAGGGGCCTGCATAGTACGTTTCTCCAAAACATAGCTTTAAGTTCACTTCTGATTGACATGAATCACTGTATGCCATATCCTGCCTGTCCCAGGAATTACCTAGAACAACTCATGACCTCAGTACAGGTCAGTCAGTCCCGTAGATCAAGAACATTGTGAAACGCCTATAGTTCCCTTTATTACAGACCAGACAGGATGTCCTGTACATTACCAAGCCTGGAAACAGGAGAGGATCCCCCAAAAAAACAGAAGAACCAACCAGAATCACTTTCATAAGAAAGGGATCCCCTGAGAGAGGTAACGTTATGCTGCCATGTAGTATTAGACGTACTGTCATATAGAATATCACTACAGTCATGGAAGGGTCACAAGGAGGGTAAAGAGTTGAGTTTTGCCCAAGGCATACTGGCTGTGTACCAGAGACATTGTGTTCACGTCTTTGGCATCCTCTTAGGGATGAAAACCGCACACAGATAACTGACAAGATAAGAGGAATCTTCAGCTTTACATGGAGGGTCACACAAAAGACTGTTTATACTCAATCACAGTGGGCAAAGACGTAATACATGTATGCTGCTCCAATCAGCAGCAGCATACCGTTACTCTATAGCCACAACTTTTCAAATATAATTTACCTCACTGAGATTTAATAAAGTTCTACCCTAGGACAGAGTGACCTATCCATGTGAAGTTGTCAGCCTATAGTTTTGGGGGTGGACGGACCATGGGTATCAGGTGAGATTAGGCCTGTAAGTGCCCACTAGCCTGGTTAAACCAGACTGAAAGCCATGCTCACCATTATTGCCTTCCATAATGACTGAGAGATCACATGTTGCATTGGAGCTTCTCTTATTTGACATTTCCTTCCTAGGAGGCCCCAGGTCAGGTTTCTGTGTTTACGCTGGCACGGCCCAGGCTTTAAGGTCGATCCTGGACCTGCTGTTGAATACATACTCTACATTCTTAACTAACTCAGTGGGATAGGGATAAAGGTGGAGTGTGCATGTGTGTGTAAGGGGATGAAGGTGGAGTTAAGCATGCAGCTGGATCAACAGATCCCCTGCCAGATACTGTAGCACTGAAGACTTTGTCAGCTAAACACCTGGGATCAAATCTTTCAAATACATTGAGTGTTTGCTTGAGTCTGTTTGGAGTGCTAGGTAGGCAAGGTTTGCACATATGGGACTTTTCTAATGGTTTCATCAAGCCAGGCAAGATCAGTCAAGCACAGCAAAAGTATTTCAAATCATTTCAAATAGTATTTGAACCCAGGTCTGAATCAACATCACAGTAGATGTGGTGGACAAACCACATGCTTTTCAATTCCAAGAACAGGGCTACAACAGGGTCTCTCTCTATCTCTCCCCTCCTCTCCATTTGGCGGATAATTCAGTGGTTCAGAGCCAAGCTGTAATTTTTGCCACCTGGGTTATCATCGTTAGTATTATTTCCGCTGGGGAGGGTTTACTGCCACAGCAGAATCTACACGCCTCCAAAATCCACATGCATGTGAAACCGTTTGGGAAAGAGCTATGCATTATAGATTAGAGGCCAGAGCTCCTACGGTGAGATGATTGCTAATTTAGCCTTCGTTGGCTGGGAACGTAATGCCATGAGTGCAGTTTGATACCACACATACTCGCACCCAAAGGCATGCATGCACCCTGTCACACAGGCACACACACATCAATGATAGTCAATAGTGATTAAAACAAGAGAGTCTGGTACTGCGGGGCAGCTCTGACCCACTTCCTGTTTAGGAGACTACAGTGAAAAACACTGCTCCTCATGGATACTGACCATCCAATTAAAACAAGAGTGGGTGGCTTCATTAATGAATTCACATGAAATGGTAAAATTGTGCTGCCTTTATGAAGTCTGAAAATACCAAAATGGCTCTCTACTCCCTTTATTGCCCGCTATATTCTTAACTAAAAGAAGTACACTTTTTAATTACTAGGGAGCCATAAGCCTGGTCAAAAGTAGTGCACTAAATTGGGAACAGGGTGCCATTTGGGACTCACACATAGTGACTATTAAATGACTGACTGTGACTTTACATAACGTTACTATATGGTTAGTGGTTCCTGTATACTGACTAGGAGAGGTGAAAGTAGAGTCTTTATGAGTCAATAGAGGAATCTAAACCAAAGAAAGCTGGATGCGTTTATGGGGGGAGACTACAATAGTTTCATAAATTGCCAAAACATACAGGTAGAAACAATGCCGTATTGATGATGTTGGCTTAGCTTGAAACCAAATAGAATTGCAGAACCATATGAGGAACATTCAAAGTAAATGCTGTGTGAAGGATTCCAAATGACTCCTAGGACTCTTTCTATTTTTCCATGGTGTAATGTTTTTATATACAGACCTTGATGTATCATCATGTTTCAATTTCAGTTGATCCTTTATGAATGTACGATAAAGAGCTCTATTCAATCTGCATCGCTGTAAGAGTTACAGATTGAGGGATAGAAACGTGATGTTTTTTTTTTCCAATTGAGCTGACATATGCAGCGTTTCCTGTGAATGCAGCCAACGTGGGAACGTTGACGTTCAATTTCAATTGGGTTTATCTTCCGCGATATGGATTAAATACAGCCAGAGGGATATAATGACAATATATGAACTAAACTTCCGTTGTAGGCTTACATTCCAGGGCAAGGATATAAATGTTATATACATTTAAGTTAAGATTTAAGACTTCAGGTTTTTCCTTTGAGAACAGGTGCTGAAGCAACGTGCATGGCTGTGGCATTTGTTAAGTTGGTTTGGTTTGTCTCTCTGATATATAGTCTCTTTCAAGCACACTTGAAAGATCCTTTATCTTCAGATGTTTCCTCTCCCTCACGTCACACCATATAGGATTTGACAACTGTAATCCATTAGTTCAACAGCACTGCTTTTTACCTCTGCCGTCCCTTAGACAGAGAGGTGACAGAACCTTTTGATGCGGAACAAATAACGCCGAAAACACGGCTCTGGTGGCATCCTATTCTACCCTGGGTAAGCACGGCTCTGATGGCATCCTATTCTACCCTGGGTAAGCACGGCTCTGATGGCATCCTATTCTACCCTGGGTAAGCACGGCTCTGATGGCATCCTATTCTACCCTGGGTAAGCACAGCTCTGATGGTATCCTATTCTACCCTGGGTAAGCACGGCTCTGATGGCATCCTATTCTACCCTGGGTAAGCACGGCTCTGATGGTATCCTATTCTACCCTGGGTAAGCACGGCTCAGTTGGCATCCTATTCTACCCTGGGTAAGCACAGCTCTGATGGCATCCTATTCTACCCTGGGTAAGCACGGCTCTGATGGCATCCTATTCTACCCTGGGAAAGCACGGCTCTGATGGCATCCTATTCTACCCTGGGTAAGCACAGCTCTGATGGCATCCTATTCTACCCTGGGTAAGCACAGCTCTGATGGCATCCTATTCTACCCTGGGTAAGCACAGCTCTGATGGTATCCTATTCTACCCTGGGTAAGCACAGCTCTGATGGCATCCTATTCTACCCTGGGTAAGCACGGCTCTGATGGCATCCTATTCTACCCTGGGTAAGCACGGCTCGGCTTGACATTGTCACAACGTTGCTGTCACGTTTGGGAAGCATTCCCTGATTTCTATCAGGTCACACACACACACACACACACACACACACACACACACACACACAGGAAGAGATCTGTCGGCGGATTGGCTCATCGCAAAACCCTGTCGGGGGAGATTCGAGGTGAAATGAGAATTGGCCAAACCGGCAGGGTGTCTCCGGATCCGATAACAATCTAAGCTGTCTGGAATTCCCAGGAATTCCCAAGCAGGAGACAGCGAGGAGCCAGTCTCTCTCACAGAGCAGAGCAGGTTTCTCTCTGTCTCTGTCAGAGCCTGGGACTGCTGACAGCTCGTATCAACAGCACTACACAACTGCTCTATGGTGCACTGTCTACTGATGGAGTTATGTACATAGGGTTGGGTGCCTGCCTTGTTTCACGCTCATTCTCCACATGTACATACACTTACGCTCAGCCATTCATCATCACTGACAGCAGATTGATCTTGATCTTAAGTCACACCAACAACAGAAGTTGAGTGTGTTCGTCCCCCCAAATATCCATAATACATCCGCACATTTCTGAGCTCAGACTAAAGTGGATTAGCACCAGTATTGTATCATGTCCAGAGCCATCGCACCATTTAACACTATGTGGGGAGCATACTAGAGTGAGTTCCCCTGAAAGATTCCTAGCACTAAAATGAAGTCATGTGTATCAACGCTGTAAAGCATTCTGGGAAACTAAACCTGGGTTGAAATATGAGTGTGTTGTCTTGTTCCCTCTCTTTGCTGTTTCTGACACAATATTCTCACACCCTTATCTTTCCACTCAGAGTGTGTGTGCGTGTGTGCGCGTGTGTCTGTGTGTGTGGGTGTCATCCCTTCTCTCTTATCAGTGGATTCTATGAGCCGAGGAGAGGAGAACACGTCAGACTACACTGATCTAAACCGCTCCACCGCTCCTCAGCCTGGCTGGCTGACTGCGGAATGTTGCCTTGCCATGCCGTGTCATTGTCTCATTATAGGCTAATGTATGTAGCGTAGGCCTGTGTGTATGTGTTTGTGTGTGTGCGCTCAATGCGTAAGTGTGTGCATCTGTAAAAACATCAGACCTTAATCTGAGTACAAGTCGGAGGAAAAACATGGCAGAACAGATCATAAATGGAGATATAAAATGTACAATAGAACCACGGCAACATGAACGTCCTAATATGGAGATGTCATGTCTTTGGCTATGCCGGATTAAGTGATATGACATGCTATTCTATAAAATAATTTATCCGTAATTAATATTACCTGATTGAGCTAATCATGTAAATGCAATTAACTAGAGTCAGGGCACCACAAAATAATATTTATAGAGCTGTTATCTTCCGAATAAACTAGACCTAGTAATATTTTACATCAATAGCAGTCAATATTAATCATCATCTTAATTTAGTTTCATCTGAAAGATGTAAATTCTTAGTTATCTGCACGAACCCTGGCTAACAATTTGAATCAGCAATACATAATTGGGTTTAATCATTTATTTACTAAATACCTAACTAATCACACAGAATTACACATACACATAATTAAATCATAACTTGATTACAAATGATGTCATAAAGGCAAACGTCCCTAGTGGGCGGAACAGATATGAAAAGGGTCTGGGTTTGAGTGAAGGAGCGGGAAGACTGAGGAACAAAGGCCGAAGCTGTGCTATCGTAAATACAGTATCTTATGCATTCTAAATTACTGCCCATTTGGGAAAGGAAAATGCAATAAATATTTATTCTGAGCTGCGCTTCGGTATGTTGGTGATAGATGGAAGGCCGTGTTGCCCAACCGAGTCCTTTGAAAAATGTCTCTGGTTGTCAATTGGATACGTTGTAGTAACGTCGTTGTGTGGTAGACGGGATACTCTGTCTGTTCCTTCCTAATCTGCATTTGCAGCTGCTGTTGCTAACTCAACGGCTAGGAGGTATCACTTCTGTAGTGAATAAGAGTTCAAAGTTCATACCATTCGCAACCAAAGCTCACGCTGATGTTGGCTTCATTCTCTAGTTATTATCTGAACCATTCTGACATCGGACCGTCGTCCTACATCCTCAGAACAGGAGGTTATATTGTCGTCAAGGGCTTATATAGGAAGGGAGAGGAGGGCGGGTTTGAAGAGTTTTATAGCCCATGTCCCTTCACAGGGGCGGGCCACTGATTGAGCAGAGCCCTATCTTATGAAAACCCAAATCTCACATTTTAGAATATAAAATCACATTTCATCCCATCGCGAATAATTTCATATTCCAACATTTAAATTGAACAACAATTCCATGTGAATCCGATAACTCTGATGTGTAGACTTTCCACTGTAGAGTTTATGTCATCTGATCATTGATGAGAATGTCTCAGATGACAACTGAACTGACATCATATTCATTAAGTACCACCGCATATGTTCCATTGGTCTGATTACCAGAATATAGTTCATTTCCCCCCACCTTCTGATGTTCCCCGAATCTCTATGTTAACCAAGGGTTTTGCAAATGTAACATCAGTAGGGTAGAGAGAGGAAAAAGGGGGAAAGAGGTATTTATGACTGTCATAAACCTACCCCCCATGCCAACGTCATGACAGAGAAGATATGAAAGTAGCCTCTCCTCTATGAGTCATCATATTCTGTTTTAGGCTTCAGTCCTTAGCCTCATTTAGTTCAACTAATTAGTAGCTTTGTGTTTTGGAGCTCAGTAAGATTGAGGAATTTACTTTGGTCGGGATTTTGGTTAATTTGTCTCACACACGCTCTGTGGTCTATTGTTGTACTGTGTATATCCCTGGGTAAGTCACAACAGAGAGAGTCGACTCTGGTGTCCGTTTACACACACACACACACACACACACACACACACACACACACACACACACACACACACACACACACACACACACACACACACACACACACACACACACACATCCAAACTCCCACACACGCACACACACACACAGACACACACACACACAGACAGACATGCACACACACACGCACACACTCCCAAACACACACACACACAAATTCACAAACACACAGGCATACACACACACAAACGCACACACAATCACGTGCACACACACCCAAATACACAAACACACGCACACGCGCACACACACACGTACACAAACACACCCCCAAGCACACACACACACACACATCCAAACTCACATACACGCACACACGCACGCACACACACACACACACATACACACACAGACACACCCAAACGCACACACGCACACATCCACACACATGCACTCACTCACACACACAAATGTACACACGCACACGCACACACACACACAAATACACACACACACATGCACACACACACACACACAGACACACAGACGCACATGCACACACACACACACGCACAAGCACACAAACACACACACAAACGCACACACACAATCACGAACACACACACACCCAAATACATGCACACACGCACACACACACACATACACAAACACACACACACACACATACACATCCAAACTCACACACACACACGCACAGACACACACACACACACAGAGACAGACACGCGCACACACAAAAACACACACCCAAACACACACACACACGCACATACACAAATTCACAAACACACACGCACACACACACACACACACACGCACAAGCACACAAACACACATACAAACGCACACACAATCACGCGCACACACACACCCAAATACACAAACACACGCACACGCACACGCACACCCAAGCACACACACACACATCCAAACTCACACACACACACACACACACACCCAAACACACACACGCACACATCCACACACATGCACACACTCACACACACAAACGCACACGCACACACACACACGCACACACACACACACACTCCCAAATACACACACACACACGCACACACACACACACAGTGTATCTTCCATTGAGAAGCTGTCGTCATTGTGGTCTCAAGGCACTCTGAGTCACGTTATATATGGGGAAAACACCCACACACACAAACAAACCTCAGAGACTCAGCATCTTTCTAACTGAGAAATCTCCACACTTGTTAACCTATATTAGATACCCGTTAGATCCCTGTTAGCTGTTACAGCTGCAACATCCTTAGATAATCAAGCTGCATAACGCTCTCTGAGAAAACATCATACAGTGAAACTATGATACAAGGACACAGAACAAGCTATATAATCAAGGAGCTACATACTCGGGAAAACTATTTCAATACAATACATGAACACTACAGCAGCTCTTCACTATTGGGAGGACTGGTCTGTGAATCCAATACAAGTAGAGAGGGTATCTCAGCTCATGGAAAATGGGGAGGTTACCCTTCTCTGAATTCCTACCAGTGTACCATATTGAGCTGGACTCCAACACCTGCTCTGATCTGCTCTGATCTGTTCTGCTTTCCTGGATCACAGAGAGGCTTAGGCATGGGATGGATGTTGGAGCAGCACAGACTGGTCCTGGTTGGCACTACAGACCAGAGCAAAAAGAAAGAAAGTAGAAAAAGTAAGAAATACACCGAGTTTAATGAACTAGCGCTGACTGGAAGCTTATAGAAAATGTTGTTTTTCTATCTAAAGATGAAAAGATAGGCCTGTGGTCGCAAAACAAGGTGGCTCATCACAGTACCTGTAGTTGAGGCCTGAACAACAGAGCATAACGTTTTATCAGTGCTGGACCATTACCCAACTGTTATGGAAGCGAGGGCAAGGCCACCATTATACACCATCATTTGGGCCCATTCATTGTTTTACTGTGTGAATCATTTGCCCTTTGTTAATTACTGTATAACACCAGCAATAATTTATCATGAGCCTAATCCCCGTTATTTTTTGTTTATTTCATTCCATTTACTCCCTTGTCCTTTGAAGACATTTCTGGGTGGATACGTTGTAGTCTGTCGTCTTGTGGTAGAACGGATACGTTGTATTACCGTCATCTTGTTGTAGAACAACACCGGAAAACACACCGGAAACTGTTGTGTGTTAAGAACCCAGCAGCGTTGCAGTTTCTTGACACAAACCATTGCTCCTGCCACCTACTACCATACCCCATATGGCAGACAGAGACAATCCATATGTCAAATGTCTCAAGGCTTAAAATCCTTCTTTAACCTATCTCCTCCCCTTCCTCTACACTGATTGAAGCGGATTTAACAAGTGACATCAATAAGGGACCATAGCTTTCACCTGGATTCACCTGGTCAGTCTATGTCATGGAAAGATTAGGTGTTCTTAATGTTTTGTGTACTCAGTGTATATTTGCAAATTTACAATGACTATTCACTGATATTGGAAGCCGATATGGCGCCTTCACCGTTGGATCCCCAAGAGCTGTAAATAAATGTACACTTTAAGCACTTCAACCTGCCTTGCCTCCTGCTTACTTCTGGTGTTTTACACTCTATAGTATACTACATACATGGTTGCAAATCAAGGTGGTAGCTACATCCCAGACCATGCAGTTGAGGCCTGAACAGAGAATATGACATTGTCAGTGCTGAAGCATCATGGAAGTGTTAATACTTCCCCTGAAGTTTCAATGTTCACATCCTGTGTTCTTCGTAATTCAACTAAGATATTCAGATCATGTATTTGTGATGTGTTCCAATATCAAAGATTCATGTGTTTTAGTTTCCCCCCCGGAAAACAATCGTTGATCCACATTATGCATCAGGTGCAAAGATCAAGAGTTGTTGAGGAAAATGAGACTTATACACAGCCCATAAAGCACATTAGTAATTCAACATGCAATTCAACAAAACACCTTTTGTACTTTGCCCGGATAGAAAATAAAACATCAAAGACGTCACATACAAGAATCCTTCACATCTTCAAGGTGAATGTACTTGTTCTCCACTTTATTATGACCAACCAGAGACTAGCTCAGAGCAGTAGGAGGAAAATAAATTGGTCTCATTGAGGCTAAATTCTACAACCTATGAATGTTTAATGTGGAGAGTGAACGATGCTCATCCACCCAAATCCAATGCCCTTAATTCTGATCATGACCATCGCTCAGTGCTCGGTGCTTGGTGCTCGGTGCTCTGCTTGGCTTTCTTTCCACCTGGATTCAGAAGGCATTAACAGGGCAGCTTCTGAGACAAGATCTGTTTTACTCTGGTCTACCCTTAATAGGAGAGAAGGATGGGAAGAGGGAGGAGAACAAAAGAGAGACACGAGCCGGTGGGGGTTGAGAGAAGGAGGCTCTACACTACACAAAAAGATTCACGTAGGAGGTTATAGAGAGGGAGGAATATTATCCAACATTTTCTTTAAGTGATCATCATAGAAACCAGAAAACCTGTGGAAGCCCTGAATTAGAACATTACAGTATATCGCTGTGGTGATCAATCACTATTTTGTTGCCTTACAATCTGGAATTTAAAAAAAAAAAAAATTGGGGGGGGGGGTTGTATTATTTGATTAACACAACATGCCTACCACTTTGAAGATGCAAAATATTTTTTTTATTGTGAAACAAACAAGAAATAAGACAAAAAACTTGAGCGTGCATAACAATTCAACCCCCCAAAGTCAATACTTTGTAGAGACACCTTTTGCATCAATTACACCTGCAAGTCTCTTTGGGTATGTCTCTATAAGCTTGGCACATCAAGCCACTGGGATTTTTGCCCGCTGATGTGCGGCTTTGGAACATCTACATTTAAAAGTTTAACAAATCAATGTAATATAATGTAATATAATACCCTCACAATAAAATAAAATGTATGCAAGTCTAAAGAAACATGATATGAAGAAAATGTATTTCAGAGGAACAGAATATGAGTTAGCCTACTGTATGTTATCTGGCTGTGCTCCATGCCATAGGCTTGTTCATTTAGCAGACAAGATATGCTTATAAGTCCCGTGCCATTATAATATGCAATTTTATAGTAAGAAGTTGAACTTAGCTGAATAAAATATATTTTGAATATTCTGTAGCAAATATGCATATGAAGTGGCTATGTTGAGCATTAAAGTGATCATTTGAAACAGGTCCGATTGTTAGATTTGAAGTTATTTGGCAATTTTAGCTGTGAACGTGACAAGGAGATGGAAATGCCCGGTGGTGAGATATTCTGTAGCTGAAGGTAATATCAGCCTATACATTATGAAAATGCCCTATTATTAGGCTATTCAAAATCAAATACAAATTTACTATACTTGTAGGCTAACTCTGTAAGCCGCCCTGCACAATGAATGAAACATCAGCATCCCTTATACGTTCTCTCCTAGACTCGTGGATTAAAAAGGTTGGAGTGTAGCATAAGGTAACCAGGCCATCCGGTATGCATAATAATACAGTCCACACTCAAAGGCGATTCCTAGAATTTGTATAGGCTAGACCAATCATGCACCAAAGACATCTTAAATAATAGAAATAAAAAGATTCTGCCTTGTGTAATATGCGGTAGGCTATGTATTTTATAACAGCGCAATCATTATTTTAATTCAGGTATTTATTTGGTCTTGAGCTCATATACAGGCCTCTACACATGCATAAGCTCTGATATGAGTATGGGTGTTTTGAAATGATCATCACCTTAGAAAGCACCGTCCGTTTCTTTGTGTTTGGCTTTGAAACAACGTCCACGACCATGTTTTCCATTCAGTTTCAACCGGTTATTAAACTTCTTCACCGTTTTGATGATAACTGTTTGTGATTTTTGAATGATAACTGTTTGTGATTTTTGAATATGTTTGCTCTGATGTCAGAGTGGCTAGAGGGACAATAGAGCACTGAGTACCAGACCATTAGCAATCTGCAGTCATGAGTCGTGACTGCTGGTGTGGCAGTAATACGGAGACCTGCAACAGGCCTACACACACCCGCACACACACACACACGCAAACACGGCTCGCAGAGAACTGGACACAACACTGTCTGTATGGGCCATTCTGCCTGTCTCTCAGCTGTACAGAGACACTCTATAGGGTATGTGCTATTTAAAGAGTGCCTGGAGGTGAACCACACGACTTGTGGTTATTAAAATGACTTGTAAAAAGTCAGACATGCTGAGTGTGTGTGTGCCCCCATGCAGAGGCTAAAATAAATGTTTAGAGATGCACACATAGAGCCCATGTATTGGGTTAGACTCCAGCTGGGCCCTGCTGGTGACCCCTGACCTTTGGACAGGAACCTTTCAAACCTGACCCCAAAGTAAACAAATATAAACACTGCAGGCAACAGCCATATACCTGTAAAGTTAGACACACACACCCACACACACACCATCTGAGGAACTCTAGAATAGACAGACAGAGAATTAAATAGAGAGAAAGAGCTGGTACTTGTAAGTACAAAAAGGTGAGTAAAAATTAGGACAAGGCTTTCCCAAAGGAGCACTGTTGTACATGCTATCTACTATTTCAGATCCGACAACAAATAGAGTATACACTTTATTCTAAGAGGATGGTATGTTCGTATGTGTGACAACATTCAATATTTCAAATTTAGACTAAGTAAGAAGTAAAAAGAAATCCTTGTAGAGCCTAGGGGGAGAGGAGAGGAAAGGAAAGGAAAGGAGAGGAGAGGAGAGGAGAGGAGAGGAGAGGAGAGGAGAGGAGAGAGGAGAGGAGAGGAGAGGAGAGGAGAGGAGAGGAGAGGAGAGGAGAGGAGAGGAGAGGAGAGGAGAGGAGAGGAGAGGAGAGGAGAGGAGAGGAGAGGAGAGGAGAGGAGAGGAGAGGAGAGGAGAGGAATCCACCAGAGCGGCCCAGGGAGTCTGTTCCGTCTCTCTCTCCTCTGGAACTCTGGAAAGCTAAACACTCCTTTGTATCAGGTGACTCCCTCAAGGAAAGCCACATCTCCTCACAGGGTTGTGGGAAATGAAATGTGAGAGGCTTGTTGCTGTGCCGCCACAGCGCTGAGATACTGAGAGACCAAGAGCCTCCCTTCACCACGGTAGAAAAACCCTTGCCTCAAAATGCCTGATTGATTCCCAGCTGAACATGTGTCATTACAGAAAGTTACAAGTGCTTTCTGCTATAGTTACTTTAAGGAAGAGTATAGGGATGTTTAGGGATGATGATGATTTTTTTATTATTGATTTTTTTCACCTTTATTTAACCAGGTAGGCTAGTTGAGAACAAGTTCTCATTTACAACTGTGACCTGGCCAAGATAAAGCAAAGCAGTGACACAGACAACAACACAGAATTACACATGGGATAAACAATAAACAAGCCAATGACACAGTAGAAAAAAATAGTCTATATACAGTGTGTGCAAAAGGCATGAGGAGGTAGGCAATAAATAGGCCATAGGAGCGAATAATGACAATTTAGCAGATTAACACTGGAGTGATAAATGATCAGATGATGATGTGCAAGTAGAGATACTGGTGTGCAAAAGAGCAGAAAAGTAAATAAAAACAGTATGGGGATGAGGTAGGTAGATTGGGTGGGCTATTTACAGATGGACTATGAATAGCTGCAGCGATCGGTTAGCTGCTCAATTAGCTGATGTTTAAAGTTGGTGAGGGAAATATAAGTCTCCAGCTTCAGCGATTTTTGCAATTCGTTCCAGTCACTGGCAGCAGAGAACTGGAAGGAAAGGCGGCCAAAGGAAGTGTTGGCTTTGGGGATGATCAGTGAGATATACCTGCTGGAACGTGTGCTATGGGTGGGTGTTGTTATCGTAATCAGTGAGCTGAGATAAGGTGGAGCTTTACCTAGCATAGACAAATATGTAGCGAGGGCCAGCCGACTAGAGCATACAGGTCGCAGTGGTGGGTGGTAAAAGGTGATTTGGTAACAAAACAAATGACACTGTGATAGACTGCATCCAGTTTGCTGAGTAGAGTATTGGAAACTATTTTGTAGATGACATCGCCGAAGTCGAGGATTGTTGGATAGTCAGTTTACTAGGGTAAGTTTGGCGGCGTGAGTGAAGGAGGCTTTGTTGCAAAATAGAAGGCTGATTCTAGACTTGATTTTGGATTGGAGATGTTTAATATGAGTCTGGAAGGAGAGTTTACAGTCTAGCCAGACACCTAGGTATTTATAGTTGTCCACATATTCTAGGTCAGAACTGTGCAGGGTGGTGATGCTAGTCGGGCGTGCGGGTGCAGGCAGCGAATGGTTGAAAAGCATGCATTTGGTTTTACTAGCGTTTAACAGCAGTTGGAGGCCACGGAAGGAGTGTTGTATGGCATTGAACCTCGTTTGGAGGTTTTATTTTTTATTTTTTTTATTTCACCTTTATTTAACCAGGTAGGCTAGTTGAGAACAAGTTCTCATTTGCAACTGCGACCTGGCCAAGATAAAGCATAGCAGTGTGAACAGACAACACAGAGTTACACATGGAGTAAACAATTAACAAGTGAATAACACAGTAGAAAAAAAGGGGAGTCTATATACATTGTGTGCAAAAGGCATGAGGAGGTAGGCGAATAATTGGTGAGGGAGATAAAAGTCTCCAACTTCAGCGATGTTTGCAATTCGTTCCAGGTTGGTTAGCACAGTGTCCAAGGAAGGGCCAGAAGTATATAGAATGGTGTCGTCTGCGTAGAGGTGGATCAGGGAATCACCTGCAGCAAGAGCGACACCATTGATATACAGAGAAAATAGTCGGCCCGAGAATTGAACCCTGTGGTACCCCCATAGAGACTGCCAAAGTGCCTGACAACAGGCCCTCCGATTTGACACACTGCACTCTGTCTGCAAAGTAGTTGGTGAACCAGGCGAGGCAGTCATTAGAGAAACAAAGGCTATTGAGTCTGCCGATAAGAGTACGGTGATTGACAGAGTCAAAAGCCTTGGCCAGGTCGATGAAGACGCCTGCACAGTACTGTCTTTTATCGATGGTGGTTATGATATCGTTTAGTACCTTGAGCGTGGCTGAGGTGCACCCGTGACCAGCTTGGAAACCGGATTGTACAGCGGAGAAGGTACGGTGGGAAGAATTATGTTATGACTATGAAAATCTAAGCAACAGAAACCTATGTTTGTGGTTGACTGGTTTGGTTGGTCAGTGTGTGTGTTCATGTGTACATGTGTACACACATACACAATGTGTACACATGCGCACACACATACACAACCCTACACACCACACGCACACACCATACACACACACATGCACCTCTAATGTCCCCTGGGGCTGTAGCCACTCAGACTTGGCATTACCTCAAATCTAGTATTACTACAGCCCTTCACCCTTAGAATTTGTGAGAAGTCTCCTCATAAATCAAAGACCCTCACACACACACACACACACACACACACACACACACACACACACACACACACACACACACATACACACACACACACACACACACACACACACACACACACACACCGCAGCTCAACGTCTAATTAGAGTGCTGGAAGTCAGTGATCATGGGCCTACAGCTGTGAGCTACAGCTAAACATACATTGTGCCTGGGGTCTCGTCTCCGGAGCTGTCAGGGTGAAGTGGGCAGCCAGGTCATCTGTGATACAAGTCAGTATTCGAAGTCCATCCATGTCTGAGAACGTCAGGAGATTACGTGGAAACTGGCCACGAGAGGCAACAGTCCCCATCTCACACCAACACACACCTATCCACCTCTCTCACATCAACACACACCTCTCCCCCTCTCTCACACCAACACACACCTATCCACCTCTCTCACACCAACACACACCTATCCACCTCTCTCACACCAACACACACCTATCCACCTCTCTCACACCAACACACACCTATCCACCTCTCTCACACCAACACACACCTATCCACCTCTCTCACACCAACACACACCAATCCACCTCTCTCACACCAACACACACCTCTCCACATCTCTCACACCAACACACACTTATCCACCCCTCTCACACCAACACACACCTATCCACCCCTCTCACACCAACACACACCTCTCCACCACTCTCACACCAACACACACCTATCCACAACTCTCATACCAACACACACCTCTCACACCAACACACACCTCTCCACCTCTCTCACACCAACACACACCTATCCACTTCTCTCACACCAACACACACATCTCCACCACTCTCATACCAACACACACCTCTCACACCAACACACACATCTCCACCACTCTCACACCAACACACACCTATCCACCTCTCTCACACCAACACACACATCTCCACCACTCTCACACCTACACACACCTATCCACCACTCTCACACCAACACACACCTCTCCACCTCTCTCACACCAACACACACCTCTCCACCACTCTCACACCTACACACACCTATCCACCACTCTCACACCAACACACACCTATCCACCACTCTCACACCAACACACACCTCTCCACCTCTCTCACACCAACACACCCTCTCCACCACTCTCACACCTACACACACCTATCCACCACTCTCACACCTACACACACCTATCCCCCACTCTCACATTAACACACACCTCTCCACCACTCTCACACCAACACACACCTCTCCACCACTTTCACACCAACACACAAGTCTACACAACTCTCACACCAAAACACACATCTCCACCCCTCTCACACCAACACACACCGCTCCCCCACTCTCGCACACCTCTCCACAACTCTCACACCAACACACACATCTCCACCCCTCCCACACCAATACACACCTCTCCGCCACTCTCACACACCTATCCATCACTCTCACACAAACCAACACAAACCTCTCCATGACTCACACACACAACTCTACACCACTCACACCAACACACACCTCTCCGACACTCTCACACCAACACACACCTCTCCACCCTCTCACACCAACACACACCTCTCCACCCCTCTCACACCAACACACACCTCTCCACACCTCCCACGCCAACACACACCTCTCCACCTCTATCACACCAACACACACCTATCCACCTCTCTCACACCAACACACACCTATCCACCACTCTCACACCAACACACACCTCTCTCACACAAACACACACATCTCCACCACTCTCACACCAACACACACCTATCCACCTCTCTCACACCAACACACACCTCTCCACCTCTCTCACACCAACACACACCTCTCCACCTCTCTCACACCAACACACACCTCTCCACCTCTCTCACACCAACACACACCTCTCCACAACTCTCACACCAACACACACATCTCCACCCCTCCCACACCAATACACACCTCTCCGCCACTCTCACACACCTATCCATCACTCTCACACAAACCAACACAAACCTCTCCATGACTCACACACACAACTCTACACCACTCACACCAACACACACCTCTCCGACACTCTCACACCAACACACACCTCTCCACCCCTCTCACACCAACACACACCTCTCCACCCCTCTCACACCAACACACACCTCTCCACACCTCCCACGCCAACACACACCTCTCCACCACTCTCACACCAACACACACCTATCCACCTCTCTCACACCAACACACACCTATCCACCACTCTCACACCAACACACACCTCTCTCACACAAACACACACATCTCCACCACTCTCACACCAACACACACCTATCCACCTCTCTCACACCAACACACACCTCTCCACCTCTCTCACACCAACACACACCTCTCCACCTCTCTCACACCAACACACACCTCTCCACCTCTCTCACACCAACACACACCTCTCCACCTATCTCACACCAACACACACCTCTCCACCTCTCTCACACCTATCCACCACTCTCACACCAACACACACCTCTCCACCACTTCACACCTACACACACCTATCCACCACTCTCACACCAACACACACCTATCCCCCACTCTCACACCAACACACACCTATCCACCTCTCTCACACCAACACACACCTCTCCACCACTCTCACACCAACACACACCTCTCCACCTCTCTCACACCAACACACCCCTCTCCACCACTCTCACACCTACACACACCTATCCACCACTCTCACACCTACACACACCTATCCCCCACTCTCACATTAACACACACCTCTCCACCACTCTCACACCAACACACATCTCTCCACCACTCTCACACCAACACACAAGTCTACAAAACTCTCACACCAAAACACACATCTCCACCCCTCTCACACCAACACACACCGCTCCAACACTCTCGCACACCTCTCCACAACTCTCACACCAACACACACCTCTCCATCCCTCCCACACCAATACACACCTCTCCGCCACTCTCACACACCTATCCATCACTCTCACACAAACCAACACAAACCTCTCCATGACTCACACACACACCTCTACACCACTCACACCAACACACACCTCTCCGACACTCTCACACCAACACACACCTCTCCACCCCTCTCACACCAACACACACCTCTCCACCCCTCTCACACCAACACACACCTCTCCACACCTCCCACACCAACACACACCTATCCACCCCTCTCACACCTACACACACCTATCCACAACTCTCACACCAACACACACCTCTCCACCACTCCACCACTCTCACACCAACACACACCTCTCCACCACTCTCACACCAACACACACCTATCCACCACTCTCACACCAACACACACCTATCCACCATTCTCACACCAACACACACCTATCCACCACTCTCACACCAACACACACCTCTCCTCCTCTTTCACACCAACACACACCTATCTACCACTCTCACACCAACACACATCTCTCCACCCCTCTCTCACCTCTCCACAACTCTCACATCAAGACACATCTCTCCTCCTCTTTCACACCAACACACACCTATCCACCACTCTCACACCAACACACACCTCTCCACAACTCTCACATCAAGACACACCTCTCCTCCTCTTTCACACCAACACACACCACTCCGCCACTCACACCAAAACACAGGGTTAGAGAGGAGGGTTAGAGAGGAGGGTTAGAGAGAGAGAGAGGGTTAGAGAGAGAGGGGGGTTAGAGAGGGTTAAAGAGAGAGAGGGTTAGAGAGAGAGAGAGAGAGAGAGAGAGAGAGAGAGAGAGAGAGAGAGAGAGAGAGAGTTAGAGATTGAGGGTTAGTGAGGGGGGGGTAGAGAGAGAGGGTTAGAGTGAGAGAGAGGGGGTTAGAGAGATAGGGTTAGAGAGAGAGAGTTTCCACCAGATTATGGACAGGAAGGAGAGAACTCATAGAGGACGTTAAGCAGAGTTCAAGTTACTTCCCAGACAGCACAATGGGACAGTGTGAATAGCAATGCATTTCACTCATTCAGAATATGAGAAAGGGAAACTTTGGAGAGCTGTCACTTAGAGGTTGAATGGAGAAATGAGCACATACTGTATGTGTCAATCTCTCCCTATTTTCTCTGTCTATCTGTCCCTTTCATCCATCACTTTTCCTCTTTCAGCCGTTGCCATTGTTGTTTTCTTTCCAAGCGCCTTCCCCTCCCATCTCTCCTTCTCTCGCTGCCTCTCTGTCCTCTACCTTTATCTCTCTCTGCCTCTCTGCCCTCTACCTTCATCTCTCTCTCTCTCTGTCTCTCTCTCCCCCTTCTGACCTATGCACTAGTGTCCATCCCTCCTGCTCCAGGCCCTATAAAGCTCATGCAGCAGCTGCGTTTGTTGTCGTCAGGCCAATCACCTGATGACCTCCCAACCCTGAAGAAATACAAGACTCCACCTCTCATTTAACAGACTGCTAGTGAAACTAAGACATCGGTGTACAGTAAGTTGTTGTGGTATTCGTCTGTCATATGTATTCATCACAAAATGTATTTTCATCATACAGTAT
Source organism: Oncorhynchus nerka (assembly GCF_034236695.1). Lineage (NCBI taxonomy): Eukaryota > Metazoa > Chordata > Actinopteri > Salmoniformes > Salmonidae > Oncorhynchus > Oncorhynchus nerka. Next base: position 33,838,946 of record NC_088409.1, on the reverse strand, counting down.
CATACACATAACACACATGCAGCATTCTGGACATGGTGCCACACAGAACACTGAGGTAAATGAATGTTGAACTAGTTACATCCTCCATTGCCCCGGGGTTTTGCCTTTTCCATTTACAGTAACATAAACGTAAGGGATGGCCAGACAGACAATTACCTCAGCCACTGTCTGAGGAGGAAGTACAGTAAAATACACTATGACCACCTACAGATGTAGGATATTCATTTGAGCCAATTTTCAACAGCAGGAAAATAATCCTGCAGCAACAAGAAATGTGAAGATTGTAATTAATGGACATTTTTTGTCGGGGTTTATACATTTTTGTAAGGAAAGATGATGTCTGAAATAAACTTCAGAAGCCTTTTTAAACCTCAAATACACTCAAATGTGTTATTTCCTGCAGGAAAGTTGGCCTTCTACAAGGTGATCAAAGTAAGATCCTACATCAGTACTGGTTAAGCGGTGAGTACCCCTGCATTACCACCCCAACGGAAGCAGTGGAACACAGTGATAGCTGATACTAGTTTGTGCCTGTTCTTTGTCTCATCTTCTGTCATAAGACTTGAATGAGCAGGTGTTCACTTCCCGGTTGACAGAGTCTTTATTTATTATCAGTACGTCTGGTGGGCAGGCAGTGAGTTGAAGGCGCTCCCTAATAAATATAAATTACTCTTCTCAGACAGGTCATCCCCTGATGGCAGAACCCCTGTCATTTGATACCTCCCCCTCCTCTCCTTCTACCTCCTCCTTTCTTCTCTCCACCTCCCTGTCTCCCATCCTGCCTCCGCCCCATCTGTCCCAGCGTCAGGTTGGCCCTGTCTTTCCTCCCCACCTCCCCCCTCTCCTCCTGGTGTCAGTGTAGCTCAGTCTGGCCCCGTCCCTCTCTGGATCACTACTCTGTCAACAGGGGCCCACTAGGGCCCTCAGAGCAGCTGCTAGAGTCGGGTTACAGGAAAGCACAGAGAAAGAGGGTGGAGGGCTGTGATCCCATTTTCTCCTCTTCCTTGTCATCCTCAGTCAAACCCACTGTCATGACATGGCCCTTTTGGGGTATAGCTAGTGGCTTCCCCCTCTCTCTCGCTCTCCTACACCCAGGTTCTGTTCTCAGGTCGTAAATTCCTGGCGGAGACTCTCTCCCCCTGGCCATGCAGAAAGAGACACATAGAGAAACAAAGGATTTCATATGGGGAACTCCTAAATCCCCAAAATGGGGATTTGATACAAAGTGTCCACTTGTGAGAAGGTGGGAATGATCCATGGACACTTAAGGGACGGGTATGACGAGTGTGTATCATTTGGTGACCTCAGAGAGGACAGGAAACACACATAACTATATCTCTGAATATGCACATTTCTCAATTATGGGGTTTGCATCTTATTCTTGTATAAAATGAATGAGTAAAGATGAAACTATTTGTGAAATTATGCCATATGATGTTAAACCTTTAATGTGAAAGAATTGTATTCTCTTTAAAGTTGAACTAAGTCAGTGGCCCGCCCCCGTGAGCACAGACATGATCTGGCATCGTGGAACAGCCCTTTTCTACTGTTATGAATAAAAACCACTCCTGAGGAAATCTTCTTCAGACCACGCGTACCTCGGTCAGCTGAGGGGGCACAGGTTTGAGTTTAGACTAAGCAATCCCGCAGCGTGAGCTGTGACTGCAAATAGTTGTCGAATTCCTAACCATACCACGTGGAGCATTGGCTACACGGCTGGAAATGGTTAAACTCTGAGACTATCGATCCCTACAGAATAAGAGCAAATCTTAGATCATAATTACTAGTCTGCAGCTAGAAGTTATGTCAACCTGGGATGTGGAGACCGACAACCGCCGAAACATCTATTTTATGAAAACATTTCTGAATGGTACTCTGAAGTATCCATTCTAACCACAAAATACTTTGATCTTCAGGGAGGCAGAGAGAGAGACGCTCCGACGAACTCACCGACAGAGGGACGATTCCAACAGAGCTCATGATGACACACTGAGCGTAAATATATATTGATTGCAGTTATTCCCGAATGAGTGAGCGTTCATGTGCAAAGGATTAGCATTTCAATTAATATAATTATCAACTGCTTTGTCTTTCCCGTCCTTTTCAGTCCACACCCACTTCCCTTTGTCCACCAAGCCGTCATATCGGCTCAGCCCACTAGGGAACCTCCCCTATCATTTCCTTGTAACCATATCTACTGTTTGTTTGTTTATGCATTTCTGTGATCATTTAGTTAGTTAGTAAATAAATGATTAAGACAATTGGTGTGTGGATGATTCATAGTAAAGACTGGGTTCGTGCAGATAACCAACAATTTACGACGTTTGGAATGAGACTAACGTGAGGTAAAGAATAATTCATTAATTAGAAGAATAATTGATCAGATATTAAAATACATGAAAAGTTATATTAGGAAAATTATAACTTTGTAATCTGAAGGTTTTCCTTGGTGCCCCAACATCCTAGTTAATTACATTTACATGATTAGTTTAATCATGTAATAATAATTACAGAGAATTGATTTGATAAAATAAGTCTTCACTTGATGATGCCAAAGACACGACACCACCATCTCTCAACTCTGTCCTTATTGGTCTAAAAGGACAAAAGTTGCTAGTCTGTCTTTTTTTGTGTGTTTTGGGGGGTTTCAGGTTTTAAACTAAAGGGGGGCTTCATATGGACGACCACCCTCTGCTTGGTGTTCCTGTCTGATTTTCTAATGTAATTTAGGCCTACCCGTGGCTACGCCACTGGTGTGCAGTACTGTATGTGTGTACATTTGCTCATATAATTATACTGCTGGTAATCCAAATGTCACACACCAGCAATTCAGATGAGAAGTTCAGGTTTGGATTTATGTCAAACATACAGTCCATTCTACAGCATTGCAGGCGTGTTTGTTAGTACAGACCACAGACTTTTTTGCTATGTTTTCATGGCAAGCCATTAATTAATGCACAGTCAGTAATGCCAGAGATTAACGCCAGGAATGTATATTTGGAAAGGGAGAGAGAGGGGGATATAGGGACGAGAGAGAGCGAAAAAGAGAGAGATTCATCACTCTGTACACCTTTAGTTCCTGTCCCACCACCTACCTCCTCCCCAGACAGTCGCGCCGCTGCAGCCCAACAGGAAGTCTGAGAGGAGAAGGAGATGGTGTCTGCTGGCTGGACAGACTCACAGTCTGTCATTACTGTCATGCCTCAGAGATACAGACATTAAGTCATTAAGGCATCTCTCTCTCTCTCTCTCTCTCTGCTAATGGCTTTCATGGTTAACAGCAATATCAACTTGGCAAAGAGGTAAACATATTTAGACACAAATATTAGACTATAAACTATAAATGTAGCTAACCCCTTGGCTGTCATACACACTTACAGTACATTAAAAATGAACAGTATACTGGGTCATCCTTCTTTTGTTTCGGAGTCAAGTCCAACACTGCAGTTCAACTTGCGTCTCTCATGCCTCTTCTAAACCCCTCACCTCTCTTCTTCCCCTCTCCCCCTCACCCTCTTCTTCCCCTCTCCCCCTCACCCCTCTTCTTCCCCTCTCCCCCTCACCACTCTTCTTCCCCTCTCCCCTCACCCCTCTTCTTCCCCTCTCCCCCTCACCCCTCTTCTTCCCCTCTCCCCCTCACCACTCTTCTTCCCCTCTCCCCCTCACCACTCTTCTTCCCCTCTCCCCTCACCCCTCTTCTTCCCCTCTCCCCTCACCCCTCTCCTCCTCACCCCTCTTCTTCCCCTCTCCCCCTCACCCCTCTTCTTCCCCTCTCCCCCTCACCACTCTTCTTCCCCTCTCCCCCTCACCCCTCTTCTTCCCCTCTCCCCCTCACCCCTCTTCTTCCCCTCTCCTCCTCACCCCTCTTCTTCCCCTCTCCCCCTCACCCCTCTTCTTCCCCTCTCCCCTCACCTCTCTTCTTCCCCTCTCCCCCTCACCCCTCTTCTTCCCCTCTCCCCCTCACCACTCTTCTTCCCCTCTCCCCTCACCCCTCTTCTTCCCCTCTCCCCCTCACCCCTCTTCTTCCCCTCTCCCCCTCACCCCTCTTCTTCCCCTCACCCCTCTTCTTCCCCTCTCCCCCTCACCCCTCTTCTACCCACCTGCAATATCCTGTCTGGTTTTCCTATCTCCAGGGGACCATCCCTTCTGATTCTAGAGTTGGGAAAAGAAGCGTTCCTGACCGCCAAGCGAACCCATCGTTCATCCATTGTGGGGATTGCAAAGGGAGGACTTGGACCCTGACACCTAATGCAGATGCCGTTGCCCATTTGTCTTGAGTAGTGGTGGGAAAAGTATCCAATTGTCATACTTGAATAAAAGTAAAGATACCTTAATAATAGATAATGACTCAAGTAAAAGTGAAAGTCCCCCAGTGAAATGCTACTTGAGTAAAAGTATTTAGTTTAAAATATTCTTAATAAGTGTCAAAAGTGAAATGTAAGCAAACCAGATGGTACAATTTTCTTGTTTTTCAAATTTACAGACAGCCAGGGGCACACTCCAACACTCCAACATAATTTACAAACAAAGCTTTTGTTTTTAGTGAGTCTGCCAGATCAGAGACAGTAGAGATGACCAGGGTAGTTCTCTTCATTAGTGTGTAGATTGGACCATGTTCCTGTTCTGCTAAGCATTCAAAAGGTAAAATACTTGTCAAGGAAAATGTATGAAGTAGAAAGTACTTTGTTTTTTTGGTAATGTAGTGAAGTAAAAGTAAAAGTAGCCCAAAATATAAATAAAGTAAAGTACAGATACCCCAAAAAACTACTTAAGTAAAAGTTTAAAGTATTTTTAATTAAGTACTTTACCCCCCCTGTCTTGAATCAGATCAGACATTATTACACTAGTCTGCAAAGCTACAGGAAGTTATCAACAGGACATCAATCATATCATCATAATCATCATAACCAGCCATTGATTTACAGTAGTATTCATCTGAGTATGATCTGGGTGATCTCATCTAAGGACAGTAAGCAAAGTAGCAACCTGGCTATTTATTTAACCACATACAGTTTCATAGAAGACCCCACCCCACTGTACCTCCACACACACACACACACACACACACACACACACACACACACACACACACACACACACACACACACACAATATCAGTTGGCTTTTGGAAACTTGTGAGGGATTATCAACATCAAAGTCAATATAAATGTCAGCCTGGCATCTATCTTTGGAAATGCCAGCAACCCTTTGCATATCCCCACCACACAACCAATACAGCCCAGTTATCACACACACACACACACACACACACACACACACACACACACACACACACACACACACACACACACACACACATACATACATACATACATACATACATACATACATACATACATACATACATACATGCACACACTGACACACACATACATACACACACACACATACTCACACACACACAGATACACACACACACACACACATACATACATACATGCATACATACATACATACATACATACATACATACATACATACATACATACATACATACATACATACATACATACATACATGCACACACTCACACACACATACTCACACACACACAGATACACATACCCACACAAAAACACACAAGCAGAGAGAGGGGTGATTACTGCTGCTCTGGTGAGAGCATGGCTTTTGATCTCCTAACATATTGGAAAGCACTTAAAGGCGTCCCGCTCGCCAGCTGAGAGGCATAAATAGATGACATCACACCCAGACAGGGTCTCCCACCCAGCCCACTGTATCCAGGGGCTTCTCCCTGTGCCAATACCAATTAGATTAACAGGATTATGTAAATCAACCTCTCAGGTTGGCGGTCACTGTAATTTGGATTTATTTGAAGAATAAAGTTTAAATGAAAAACTTTGTCTTTTCATTTGAAATTCCAATGGAGACCTAGACAGTCCTTTATGAACAGCAGAGTGAATGGCTCACATTTTTTATTATTTTTTGAAAACTATTTTTAGATATCCACACTCATAGTAAATACGTGTTGAGAAGCTTCTGATAAAATATCATAACATTATATCCCACAACAAAAACATCCTATCATATTCTATAGATCATGAAACTGAATGACTTTGAAGTCCATATTAATTCTATGCCCCAACCCACCCCCCAATTGTCTTTGTTTACTCCACACTGAGAATGACCTCTAACGTCTGTTGACCTTTGAACCTCTCATCTCCCTCCAGGAATCCTGAATAGGTAACAGGAAACCATTGAGAGGTCACCCCCGCCCCATCTACATACTACCTGCCTCTGACCTGCAGCACCATGTCAACCTGAACACACCGCATCTCCCCTGTCCATTCCTACCCCCACCCACCTCCCCCTGTGAAATAGGAAACAGTGGAGGCACAAAGAATGAGGTCTTTGTCTAAACCCCTGACCCCAAAGACCCTCTAGGTATCAGGACACAGAGATCCTCCTCCAAGAAACCTGAACTGTCTAACAGTTTAAAACAGCAAACTGAATGTAGCAGCATCCTCCATTCAATCCCCCCTCTTCAAGTCCTATCAGCGTAATATCCCATGCTGAACACCCTGACATCAGGTGGTGTAGGAGTCCTGGAGGGCAGGCAGTGTGCCCCCAGCAATGCATTGGGCAGACCGCACAACCCTCTGGAGAGCCCTGCGTTTGCTGGCGGTGCAGTTGCTGCACCAGACGGTGATACAGCCTGACAGCATGCTCTCAATTGTGCATCTGTAAAAGTTTCTGAGGATCTTAGGGGCCTAGCCAAATGTCTTCAGCCTCCTGAGTTTGTTGTGCCATCTTCACCACACTGTCTGTGTGGGTGGACCATTTCAGATTGTCAGTGATGTGTACGCCGAGGAACTTGAAGCTTTCCACCTTCTCCACTGCAACTGCAGTTGCCAAAGCTCCTTGGTTTGGTATAAAACATAAAATGGAGGATGGTAGCATGGGAAACGATTTTTAACTGGTGGTGGTGATGGTGGATTCTGACTGAAGCATTTCAAATCATTAAAAACTCCCAGCCTTAGCATGTGTTTGCTGTAAACGCAGAACAGGGAGTGTTCGTGTCCAACCACCTAATTATTTCTACTGAGCTGTGATGCAGCACTGAAATCCATTGGCGTTGGAAGCATGTACTGTATAGCTGAAGGACATATTTGAATGCAAGGATGCATTTTTGGGACAGCTTTTGGTTTGCCAATGAAAACAAATATATTTCTTGAAGAAGTATGAGGATTTGGTGGAAGTTAATGGATAAAGGAAATATGTTGCAGGAGTGTGTTACTGACTCTAGAGAGTGTTACTGGCTGTAGAGAGTGTTACTGACTCTAGAGAGTGTTACTGACTCTAGAGAATGTTACTGAATCTATAGAGTGTTACTGACTCTAGAGAGAGTTACTGGCTCTAGAGAATGTTACTGACTGTAGAGAATGTTACTGAATCTATAGTGTTACTGACTCTAGAGAGTATTATTGGCTCTAAACAGTTATTGGTTATAGAGAGTGTTACTGAACCTAGAGAGTGTTACTGATTCCAGAGAGTGTTACTGATTCCAGAGAGTGAAAAAGTCTCTGGAGAGTGTTATCGACTATAGAGAGTGTTACTAACAATAGAGAGTGTTATTGACTCTAGAAAGTGTTACTGGCTCTAGAGAGTGTTACTCACTCTAGAAAGTGTTACTGGCTCTAGAGAGTGTTACTGACAATAGAGAGTGTTACTGACTCTAGAAAGTGTAACTTGCTCTAGAGAGTGTTACTGGCTCTAGAGAGTGTTACTGAATCTAGAGAGTGTTACTGTCTCCAGAGATGATTACTGAATATAGAGACTGTTACTGAATCTAGAGAGTGTTACTGACTCTAGAGAGTGTTACTGAATCTAGAGTGTAACTGACTCTAGAGAGTGTTACTGAATCCAGAGAGTATTATTGTCTCTAGAGAATGTTACTGAATCTAAAGAGTTTTACTGACTTTAGAGAGCGTTACTGTCTCTGGAGAGTGTTACTGTCTGTAGAGGATGTTACTGTCTCTAGAGAGTGTTACTGTCTCTAGAGAGTGTTACTGAATTTAGAGTGTTACTGAATCTAGAGACTGTTACTGAATCTTCTAGAGAGTGTTACTGACTCTAGAGAGTGTTACTGACTCTAGAGAGTGTTACCGAATCTAAAGAGTTCCACTGACTCTAGAGAGTGTTACTAGTTCTAGAGAGTGTTACTGACTCTAGAGAGTGTTACTAGTTCTGGAGAGTGTTACTGACTCTACAGAGTGCTACTAGTTCTATTTAATTAGCAAATTTACCACAAACTTGTGGGAAGTCTACAGCAACAAATTCCATCCTGTAAGGAAGGACATACATTCCTTAAGTTATTAATGACAGTAGTATAAGTGGATGGATAGTGTTGTTGTGTTATTTCTTAAGACGATAAGGCTACATAATTGCATCAACACTTAGTCATTTATGTCATGACATTGAGTCAATTTCATTCATTCTCTCACAGATGCTTTCTTATCTAGATGACTTAGATGCATGACAAACAATGCATTTACAATTATCAAACCAAAACATGCCATTATTAGCTGACATCTCAGTACAGTGCAGACAAACAGTTGAAGTCGGAAGTTTACATACACCTTAGCCAATTATATTTAAACTCAGTTTTTCACAATTCCTGACATTTAATCCTTGTAAAATGTCCCTGTTTTAGGTCAGTTAGGATCACCACTTTATTTTAAGAATGTGAAATGTCAGAATAATAGTAGAGATAATGATTTATTTCAGCTTTTATTTCTTTCATCACATTCCCAATGGGTCAGAAGTTTACATACACTCAATTAGTATTTGGTAGCATTGCCTTTAAATGGTTTAACTTGGGTCAAACATTTCGGGTAGCCTTCCACAAGCTTCCCACAATAAGTTGTTGGCCCATTCCTCCTGACAGAGCTGATGTAACTGAGTCAGGTTTGTAGGCCTCCTTGCTCTCACACACTTTTTCAGTTCTGCCCACAGATTTTCTATAGGATTGAGGTCAGGGCTTTGTGATGCCACTCCATTACCTTGACTTTGTTGTCCTTAAGCCATTTTCACACACACACAGATACATACCATATACTTGGTGTCATTATCCATTTGGAAGACCCATTTGCGACCAAGCTTTAACTTCCTGACTGACGTCTTGAGATGTTGCTTCAATATATCCACATAATTTTCTTTCTCATGACGCCATCTATTTTGTGAAGTGCACCAGTCCCTCCTGCAGCAAAGCACCCCCACAACATAATCCTGCCAACTTCGTTCTTCGGCTTGCAAGCCTCCCCATTTTTCTTCCAAACATAACGATGATCATTATGGCAAAACAGTTCTATTTTTGTTCCATCAGACCAGAGGACATTCCTCCAAAAAGTATGTTTTTGTCCCAATGTGCAGTTGCAAACTGTAGTCTGGCTTTTTTATGGCGGTTTTGGAGCAGTGGGCTCAGCGGCCTTTCAGGTTACGTCGATATAGGACTCGTTTTACTGTGGATATCGATACTTTTGTACCTGTTTCCTCCAGCATCTTCACAAGGTCCTTTGCTGTTGTTCTGGGATTGATTTGCACTTTTCGCACCAAAGTACATTCATCTCTAGGAGGCAGAACACATCTCCTTCCTGAGCGGTATGATGGCTGCATGGTCCTATGGTGTTTATACTTGTGTACTATTGTTTGTACAGATAAACGTGGTACTTTCAGGCCATTGGAAATTGCTCTCAAGGATGAACCAGACTTGTGGAGGTCCACCATTTTTTTCTGAGATCTTGGCTGATTTCTTTAGATTTTCCCATGATGTCAAGCAAAGAGGCACTGAGTTTGAAGGTAGGCATTGAAATACATCCACAGGTACACCTCCAATTGATTCAAATTATGTCACAAGCTTCTAAAGCCATGACATCATTTTTTGGAATTTTCCAAGCTGTTTAAAGGCACAGTCAACTTAGTGTATGTAAACTTCTGACCCACTGGAATTGTGATACAGTGAGTTATAAGTGAAATAATCTGTCTGTAAAAAATGGTTGTAAAAATAATTTGTGTCATGCACCGACTTGCCAAAACTATTGATTGTTAACAAGAAATTTGTGGAGTGGTTGAAAAACGAGTTTTAATGACTCCAACCTAAGTGTATGTAAACATCCAACTTCAACTGTAGGTAAAACGGAATGGTACTTAGTGTGATACTGTACGTGAGCACATATTCTCATATAACACATAAACAATAGGAAACACAATCTAAAGTTGTCTGGTGGCTAGGACACAGGGTGTGTATTTTATTATGTTTTGTGTGTGTGTGTGTGTGTGTGTGTGTGTGTGTGTGTGTGTGTGTGTTTGGGTGCATGCATGGGTGTGTGTGTGCTCAGATTTTTAATCCAAACTCAGATGTTATAAAGGGGTCTCAGATGCATTGTTTCTTTCTCTTCTCTGACCTGTGCTTGTGAGATATACTCACTCTCTCTCCACAGTTGGGGCATGGTCTTTCAGGCTATGAGTCATCTCTCTCTCTCTTCTTCTCTTATCCTAGAATATTGACTTGTAATGCTTGTTAATGCTTTGTAATTTAAGATTATTGTCACGCCCTGACCTTAGAGATCTTTTTTCTGTTTCTGTTTCTGTTTTGGTCAGGGCGTGAGTTGAGATGGGCATTCTATGTTTTGTGTTTTATGTTTTCTATTTCTTTGTGTTTGGTCAGGTATGGTTCTCAATCAGGGACAGCTGTCTATAGTTGTCTCTGATTGGGAACCATACTTAGGTACCCTTTTCCCACCTATGTGTGTGGAAGGTTGTCTCTGTTTAGAGCACTTTGCTTGTGAGCTTCACGGTTTGTTTTTGTAGTGTTTATGGTTTTGTTTGGCGTCATGTTGCTTAAAATAAAGACAATGTACGCTCACCACGCTGCACCTTGGTCCTCATCCTTCAACAAGGATGCCTTGTATGTGAATCCATTCATTTCACAAAGTAATACACTTGAATTTAGAATCCCATTCTCAGACATTTCTTGATGGCATATTATTGTAACTCAGCTAGTCTCTTGCATGTTGCTAAATCATCTTTATGGAGTCAGATAAATATTTTAATAGGCTAATTGCAGTCTTATTATGGGTTGCAAGTGAGATACTGTATATACACTGAGCAAAAATATGAACGCAACATGTAAACTGTTGGTCCCATGTTTCATGAGCTGAAATAAAAGATTCCAGAAATTGACGTCGTGTGGACAAGCGGTTTGCTGATGTCAACGTTGTGAACAGAGTGCCCCATGGTGGCGGTGGGGTTATGGTATGGGCAGACATAAGCTACGAACAATGAACACAATTACATTTGATCAAAGGCAATTTGAATGCACAGAGATACGGTGATGAGATCCTGAGGCCCATTGCCGTGCCATTTATCCGCCGCCATCACCTCATGTTGCATGATAATGCCCCATGTCACAAGGATCTGTACACAATTCCTGGAATCTGAAAATGTTCCAGTTCTTACATGGCCTGAATACTCCCCAGACAATCACCCATTGAACATGTTTGGGATGTTCTTGATCGACGTGTAGGACAGTGTGTTCCAGTTCCCGCCAATATCCAGCAACTTCACACAGCAATTGAAGAGGAGTGGGACAACATTCCAGAATCAACAGCCTGATCAACCCTATTCAAGGGCAAATGGTGGTCACACCAGATACTGACTGTTAATCCACGACCCTACTTTTTTCCCCTCCCCATAATACAATACGGTCCCTCCTCAAATCAAAATCAAGTCAGATTTTATTGGTCACATAGACATGGTTAGCAGATGTTGTTGATAGCCCTAGCTGCACATTAGCGAGCTGTCCCTCCAGGCCTCAGCTGTGACCGGTCGTCATTAGAGGCACACAGCACTTGAGGAAGTACAGGAGAGGGTTTGATAGCTGCTCTGTCTGCCGGCTGGAGTGAGTGTGTAACTGGGTTTTTCTTTATGATTTTCTCTTTATGATTGTGATCATTGCTTCACACATACATAGCCCCCTCTCAGTGTTCAGAACCAGAGACAGCTGGGACTTTAAACTGAAGAGTAGAGAGAGAGAGAGAGAGAGAGAGAGAGAGAGAGAGAGAGAGAGAGAGAGAGAGATCCTGCCATCGGTCACTACTCTGCATTCCTCTGCTCCCAAAACACAGTCAACCAACCAGCTCCCTCCCTCAGGGCCCCAGTGAGAATGTGAGTGTGGAGAAACCACTGGTGGCTAATTACAGCTCTCTCTCATCACCAATAAAACCAGACAAGAGCTCCAGAGTTCTCAACCATGGTCGTGTGTGTGGGGACAGGGACCATTACTGCGGCATGATGTGCTAATGTCTTTAATGGCCCCTGCTTAATCCACCACCTCGTTATTCACCATAGAGACTTGACATTTTGCTATTTGTTGAACATTAAAACAGTTGGCAAGAAAGAGAGAGAGAGAGAGAGAGAGAGAGAGAGAGAGAGAGAGAGAGAGAGCATGAGAGAGACAGAGAGAGAGAGAGAGAGCATGAGAGAGACAGAGAGAGAGAGAGAGAAAGAGAGAGAGAGAGCATGTGAGAGAGAGAGAGAGAGAGAGAGAGAGAGAGAGAGAGAGAGAGAAAAAACAGTCTCAGGAGGGGACAGGACTAAGCATCTGGACCAGACTCACAGTCCAAAAGTAAAAAGTGTAAATCATGCATGTGCAAACTCAGCACTTTAACTTCTGAGTGTCATTCCAAAGTAATCAAATGCATTTCGGAAGCATTATTTACATGACATAGAAGTAACTCTACTCATAAATCATGTTTCTGCAAAGGGCATACACTACAGTAGGCCTGGGCTACAGCTGCCAACAGCACTATAACACATAGAGGCTTTCCTTGAAAGATATTTAAATCTCAGGGCACATTTACATCACATCACATGAGCAGGCCAAGTGCAGGGCCAGGGTCAATTTACAAGCGTATAATGAGCGGATGTAGACCTGGCAGAGAATAATCCAGATTTCCTCTCTCTTCTTTTATAAATCTAAACTAATCAAGATATAGGGGTAATTATTGGCTTCCTGAGTGGAGTGACTGCAGAGCTTTGGTCTGACCTAGATCTGCCACTGTGTGTGCGTGTGTGTGTGTATGTATGTGTGTGACCTGAGTTTCAGGTTTCCCCTCACTGAATGAATGAATGAGCTTCCTGTCATTCTGAAGGCTGCCCCGAAGGCCTGTGGCCTACCATCCTACCCTGGCCTGGATGAAAACACACACACCCAGGGGTCATTTTTAGTTTCCATTTTAGTTTCTGTCACGCCTTGGTCAATATGTTTTGTGTTATCGTTATATATTTTGGTCAGGCCAGGGTGTGACATGGGTTTATGTGTTGTGTTCGTATTGGGGTTTATAGGCATTGGGATTGTGTATGATTAGGGGTGTGTCTAGTTAGGCTTGGCTGCCTGAAGCGGTTCTCAATCAGAGTCAGGTGATTCTCGTTGTCTCGGATTGGGAACCGTATTTAGGTAGCCTGAGTTTCACTTTGTATTCGTGGGTGATTGTTCCTGTCTTTGTGTATTCACCAGATAGGCTGTATAAGTTTCTCGTTCCGTTTGTTGTTTTGTATTTCACAGTTATTTCATGTATCGTTCCGTTTTCTTTCATTAAAGAAACATGAGTAACCATCACGCTGCATTTCGGTCCGACTCTCTTTCCACAACAGACGAACGCCGTTACAGAATCACCCACCACTCACGGACCGAGCGGCGTGGTTACAGGCAGCAACAGCAGGAGCAGCGAAGGGAGGACGTTATGGACAGCAATGGCATGGAGTATACGGCGTGGGAAGAAATCGACAGGTGGGCGGCCGACCCAGAGAGAGTGCAGGAGCCCGCCTGGGATTCGCTGGAACAGTGTGAAGAGGGCTATAGACGAATGGAGATGAAAAGGAAAACACGGCGGCGCAGAGCAAAAACCGAAAGTCACCCCCAAATATTTATTGGGGGAGGGCTCAGAGGGGGAGTGGCTGAGTCAGGAGTCAGACCTGAGCCTGCTCTCCCTGTTAATTGTGAGGAGCAGCAATATAAGGACTTCTGGTCTTGGGAGAGGATATTAGACGGAAAAGGACCCTGGGCGCAGCCGGGAGAATATCGCCGTCCCAAGGAAGAAGCAGAGGCAGCCGGAGATAGGAGCCGACGATACGAGGGAACACGGTTGGCAAGGAAGCCCGTAAAGCAACCCCAAAAAATTATTGGAGGGGGGCTAGAAGGGAGTATGGCTATGCCAGGTTGGAAACCTGCGCAAACTCCCTGTGCTTTCCGGTGGGCTAGAGAGACCGGGCAGACACCGTGCTATGCTATGGAGCGCACGGTGTTTCCAGTGCGGGTGCATAGCCCGGTGCGGTACATACCAGCCCTTCGTATTGGCCGGGCTAGAGTGGGAATCGAGCCAGGGAAGCTTGGGCAGGCTCGGTGCTTAAGAGCTCCAGTGCGCCTGCACGGTCCGATCTATCCAAAGCCACCTCCACACACCAGTCCTCCGGTAGCAGCTCCCCGCACCAGGCTTCCTGTGCGTGTCCTCGATCCTGTAGCTCCAGTTCCAGCACCACGCACCAGGCCTTCAGTGCGCCTCGCCTGTTCAACACAGCCAGAGCCTTCCTTCCCTCCTACGCTGTCGGAGTCTCCCGCCTGTTCAGCCCAGCCAGAGCCTTCCTTCCCTCCTACGCTATCGGAGTCTCCCGCCTGTTCAGCGCAGCCAGAGCCTGTCTCCTCTCCTGCGCTGTTGGAGTCTCCCGCCTGTTCAGCGCAGCCAGAGCCTGTCTCCTCTCCTGCGCTGCCAGAGCCTCCTGCCTGTTCGGAGCAGTCTGAGCTGCCAGTCTGCAGAGAGCTGTCAGTCTGCCAAGTGCTGTCAGTCTGCATGAAGCAGCCTGAGCTGCCAGTCTGCAGAGAGCTGTCAGTCTGCAGGGTGCTGTCAGCCTGCATGGAGCAGTCAGAGCTGTCAGTCTGCATGAAGCAGCCTGAGCTGCCAGTCTGCAGAGAGCTGCCAGTCTGCAGGGTGCTGTCAGCCTGCATGAAGCAGCCAGAGCTGCCAGTCTGCAAAGAGCTGCCAGTCTGCAGGGTGCTGTCAGCCTGCATGGAGCAGTCAGAGCTGTCAGTCTGCATAGAGCAGCTAGATCCGCCAGTCAACCAGATTCTTCCAGATCTGCCAGTCAACCAGTCTCCTCCAGATCTGCCAGTCAACCAGTATCTTCCAGATCTGCCAGTCAACCAGTCTCTTCCAGATCTGCCAGTCAACCAGTCTCTTCCAGATCTGCCAGTCAACCAGTCTCTTCCAGATCTGCCAGTCAACCAGTCGCTTCCAGATCTGCTAGTCAACCAGAATCTTCCAGATCCGCCAGCCAGCCAGGATCTACCGGAGCCTACTACCTGCCTGAGCGTCATCTCAGTACTGGGCTACTCCTCTCAGTACTGGGCTACTCCTCTCAGTACTGGGCTACTCCTCAGTTCCGGGCTACCCCTCAGTCCCGGGCTGCCCCTCTGTCCCGAGCTGCCCCTCTGTCCCGAGCTGCCCCTCTGTCCCGAGCTGCCCCTCAGTCACGAGCTGCCCCTCAGTCCAGTGGGGATCTGGGTGAGGACTATTAGGCCATGGTCGGCAGCGAAGGTGGATTATCCCAGGACGAGAAGGGGAGGAACTATGACTTTAATGAAGTGGGGTCCACGTCCCGAGCCGGAGCCGCCACCATGGACAGACGCCCACCCGGACCCTCCCTATGGTTTTGAGGTGCGTCCGGGAGTCTGCACCTTAGGGGGGGGTTCTGTCACGCCTTGGTCAATATGTTTTGTGTTATCGTTATATATTTTGGTCAGGCCAGGGTGTGACATGGGTTTATGTGTTGTGTTCGTATTGGGGTTTATAGGCATTGGGATTGTGTATGATTAGGGGTGTGTCTAGTTAGGCTTGGCTGCCTGAAGCGGTTCTCAATCAGAGTCAGGTGATTCTCGTTGTCTCGGATTGGGAACCGTATTTAGGTAGCCTGAGTTTCACTTTGTATTCGTGGGTGATTGTTCCTGTCTTTGTGTATTCACCAGATAGGCTGTATAAGTTTCTCGTTCCGTTTGTTGTTTTGTATTTCACAGTTATTTCATGTATCGGTCCGTTTTCTTTCATTAAAGAAACATGAGTAACCACCACGCTGCATTTCGGTCCGACTCTCTTTCCACAACAGACGAACGCCATTACAGTTTCGTCAGATCACAAAACAGTTACCACGTGGCTACAGAATCTCTGGAGGATTTTTTTTGCATGCTTCAAACGAGATTCAAGGTGGTCTTTCTTGAGTAATGGCTTCCTTTTAGCCTCCCTACCATACATGCCAGATTTGTGGAGTGCTTTGAATATTGTTGTCACATGTACACAAAGCCTGTAGCTATTTGAAAGTTGCCATTGGACTCTTGGTAGCCTCTTTGATCAGTATCCTACTTGGTCAGTCATCCAGTTTGGAGGGATGGCTTGGTGTTGGCAGGGTCTTGGTGGTGCCATACACCTTCCACTGCTTAATAATCGTCTTGACTGTGCTCCAAGGGATATTCAAGTCCTTTGAAATATTGTTATGCCCATCCCCTGATCTGTGCCTTTTCACAACTTTGTTTGGGAGTTCTTTGGATTGCTGTTTGGTGCTCATAGTTGAGTGTTTGCTTTGCAATTCCCTACACAGCAGAGGGAACCTTCAGGAACTGCTGAATGTATCCTGAAATCATGGGAATAATAATTTAGGACTGCTAGATCATCTAGGACTGCTATTACAAGGGGTGTGGACACTTATCCAACCAGTCCAAGCTTTACACCACTCGAGCCGACACTTGGCTTTGCGCATGGTGATCTTAGGCTTTTGTGCGGCTTCTCGGGCCATGGAAACCTATTTCATGAAGCTCCTAACGAACAGTTATTGTGTTGACGTTGCTTCCAGTGGCAGTTTGGAACTCAGTAGTGAGTGTTGCAACTGAGGACGGATGATTTTTACGTGCTACGCACTTCAGCACTCTGCGTTCTCTTTCTGTGAGCTTGTGTGGCCTACCACTTTGTGGCTGAGCCGTTGTTACTCCTAGACATTTTCACTTCACAATAACAGCACTTACAGTTGACCGGGGCAGCTTTAGCAGGGCAGAAATTTGGTGAACTCACTTGAAAAGGTGGCATCCTATGACAGTGCCACATTGAAAGTCACTGAGCTCTTCAGTAAGGCCAATGTTTGTTTATGGAGATTGCATGGCGGTGTGCTCGATTTTATACACCTGTCAGCAACGGATTTGGCTGAAATAGCCGAATCCACTCATTTGAAGGGTTTTGCTTTTGTATATATATTGTATATCACTGAGTGTCCAAAAAATGAAGAACACCTGCTCTTTCCATTACATAGACTTGACAGGTGAATCCAGGTGAAAACTATGATCCCTTATTGATGTCACTTCAGTCAGTGTAGATCAAGGGGAGGAGACAGGTTAAAGAAAGATCTTTAAGCCTTCAGACAATTGAGACATGGATTGAGTATATGTGCCTTTCAGAGGGTGACAAAAAATGTAAGTGCCTTTGAAATGGGTATGGTAGTAGGTGCCAGGTGCACCGGGTTTGCATCAAGAAATAAAGCTGCCGGGTTTTTCGCGCACAATAGTTTCCCGTGTGTATCAAGAATGGTCCACCACCCAAAGGACATTACAGCCAACTTGACACAACTGTGGGAAGCATTGTAGTCAACATTTTCTTCTATTTTCTGGACGCATATGTAGGTCTTGTGTTGGGCCAGGCAAGCAGGCTGGTCGGTTTCCTCTTGTATTTTTTCCACTGCTAGCTGGGCTGCTGGGTTTCTCTCCACCAGAGTTAATGATGGCCTAATTTCTGGCTGAGATTCGGAGAGGAACAGGAAATTCTATAGCCCTCCTCAGAGCAGCGGTTACATTACTGGGAGACACCACTAATATAGACTGGTGCCAGCCTGGAAGTCTGTCTCCCTCTCCTTCCCTCTAACGCTGCTTCCCTTCTCTCAATCTCTGTCTCTCTTTCCTTCAATCTAACTCTCTCTTCTCCCCCGTCTCTCTCTTTCTCTCTCTCACTTTTTCTCTCTTTCCTTCATAATCAATCTCTCTCTGTCTTGCCATCTTTCTAGTTCTCTCTACTCTCTTTCTCTCTCTCTCTCTCTGTCTCTCTCTCTCTCTCTCTAGCCCCTGACTCTTTCCATCTGACCATCAGATAAAGATTCTGAAACATTATAGGGCTAACCAGTTTTTCATCGATGCACATAGTCACAAAGATACAACAATGCACTATTATAATAATTTCATTACTTTTAAGATGGAGAGTGAGAGAGAGAGAGAGAGAGAGAGAGAGAAAAAAGAGGGGGCTTTGACATTTACTTTCTTTGCTTTGGTTCCGTTCAGCCCATTTTCCCCAAATTTACCGTGTGACGGTATAAATTGCCAGTAAATGGTAAATTCTCTGACTTTGTCATCCTTACTCGTACCTACAGTCCCATACCTCTTTCACTCCACAGGGAGTTGAATTGTAGCAGGGTGTTGCGTTCCCTCTTTCTGGAGGTGTAAGTAACACTCTCATTCTCTCTTTCCTTCAATCTAATTCTCTCTACTCCCCTGTCTCTCTTTTTCTCTCTCACTTTTCTCTCTTTCTGTCTTGCCGTCTATCTAGTTCTCTCTACTCTCTCTCTCTCTACCCCCTGACTCTTTCCCTCTGACCATCAGAGAAAGATTCTGAAACATTATAGGGCTGCCCAGTTTGAAACATTATAGGGCTGCCCAGTTTGAAACATTATAGGGCTGCCCAGTTTGAAACATTATAGGGCTGCCCAGTTTGAAACATTATAGGGCTGCCCAGTTTGAAACATTATAGGGCTGCCCAGTTTTTCATCGATGCACATAGTCACAAAGATACTACAATGCGCTATTATAATAATTTCATGACTTTTAAGATGGCACCGGAAAAGAAGGCAGATGTTTTACGTGCCCCCAGCGGATTGTATTTTTTTGTTTATTTGCATTGTTTGTAACTTGTTTTTTAAACTTATTTTGTACATAATGTTGCCGCTACCGTCTCTTATCACCAAAAAAAACTTCTAGACATCAGGACTGCGATTACTCACCACAGACAAGCAGAATCCTTTTTTTCCTTTCACGACTCTGACAAGCCCGACGAGTTAGCCGGGGACTTTAATGCAGGGAAACTTAAATCCATTTTACCAAATTTCTATCAGCATGTTAAATGTGCATCCAGAGGAAAAAGAACTCTGGACCACCAATACTCCACACACAGAAATGCATACAAGGCTCTCCCTCGCCCTCCATTTGGCAAATCTGACCATAATTCTATCCTCCTGATTCCTGCTTAAAAGCAACAATTTAAGCAGGAAGCACCAGTGACTAGATCAATAAAAATGTGGTCAGAGGAAGCAGATGCTAAGCTACCGGACTGTTTTGCTAGCACAGACTGGGATATGTTCCGGGATTCCTCCAATGGCATTGAGGAGTACACCACATCAGTCATAGGCTTCATCAATAAGTGCATCGATGACGTCGTCCCCACAGTGACCATATGTACATACCCCATCCAGAAGCCATGGATTTCAGGCAGCATCCGCACTGAGCTAAAGGCTAGAGTTGCCGCTTCCAAGGAGCAAGACTCTAACCCGGAAGCTTATAAGAAATCACGCTATGCCCTCCGAAGAACCATCAAACAGGCAAAGCGTCAATACAGGACTTAGATCGAATCACACTACACCGGCTCTGACGCTTGTCAGATGTGGCAGGGCTTGAAAACCATTAGACTACAAAGGGAAGTACAGCCGAGAGCTGCCCAGTGATACGAGCCTACCAGACGAGCTAAACTACTTCTATGCTCGCTTCGAGGCAATTTACACTGAAACATGTATGAGAGCACCAGCTGTTCCGGAAGACTGCGTGATCATGCTCTCTGCAGCCAATGTGAGTAAGAACTTTAAACAGGTCAACATTCACAAGGCCGCAGGGCCAGACAGATTATCAGGACGGGTACGGCGAGCATGCGCTGACCAACTGGCCAGTTTCTTCACTGACTTTTTCAACCTCTCCCTGTCCGAGTCTGTAATATCAACATGTTTTAAGCAGACCATAGACCATAGTCCCTGTGCCCAAGAACACTAAGTTAACCTGCCTAAATGACTACCGACCTGTAGCACTCATGTCTGTAGCCAAGAAGTGCTTTGAAAGGCTGGTCAACAACATCATCCCAGAAACCTTAGACCCACTCCAATTTGCATACCGCCCCAACAGATCCACAGATGATGCAATCTCTATTGACCTTTCCCACCTGAACAAAAGGAACAGCTTTGTGAGAATGCTATTCATTGACTACACCTCAGCATTCAGTACCATAGTGCCCTCAAAGCTCTTTAATTTTTTATTACCTTTATTTAACTAGGCAAGTCAGTTAAGAACAAATTCTTATTTTAAATGATGGCCTAGGAACTGTGAGCTAACTGCCTTGTTCAGGGGAAAAACGAAAGATATTTACCTTGTCAGCTCTGGGATTTGATCTTGCAACCTTTCAGTTACTAGTCCAATGCTCTAACCACTAGGCTACCTGCCACCCGCTAAGGACCCAGGGACTAAACAACTCCCTCTGCAACTGGATCCTGGACTTCCTGACAGGCCGCCCCCAGGTGGTAAGGGTAGGTGACAACACATCCACCATGCTGATCCTCAACACAGGGGTCCCCTAGGGGTGTGTGCTCAGTCCCCTCCTGTACTCCCTGTTCACTCATGACTGCACAGCCAGGCACGTGCAGTCCTACACCATGATTAAATTTGCCGATGACGCAACAGTGGTATGCCTGATCACCGACAACAAGGAGACAGCCTATAGGGAGGAGGTCAGAGGCCTGGTCGAGTGGTGCCAGGACAGCAAGCTCTCCCTCAACATGATCAAGACAAAGGAGATGATTGTGGACTACAGAAAAAGAGGACCAAGCACGCCCCCATTCTCATTGACGGGGTTGCTGTGGAGCAGGTTGAGAGCTTCAAGTTCCTTGGTGACCATATCACCAACAAACTAACATGGTCCAAGCACACCAAGACAGTCGTGAAGAGGGCATGACAAAACCTATTCCCCCTCAAGAGACTGAAAAGATTTGGCACGGGTCCTCAGATCCTCAAAAGTTTCTACAGCTGCACCATCGAGAGCATCACTGCCTGGTATGGCAACTGCTCGGCCTCCGACAGCAAGGCAGTGCGAACAGCCCAGTACATCACTGGGGGCAAGCTTCCTGACATCCAGGACCTCAGTACCTGGCGGTGTCAGTGATAGAACCTAAAATTGTCAAATACTCCAGCCACCCTAGTCATAGACTGTTCTCTCTGCTACATCAGTGCAAGTCTAGGTCTAAGAGGCTTCTAAACAGCTTCTACCCCCAAGCCATAAGACTCCTGAACATCTAGACAAATGGCTACCCAGACCATTTGCAGTTCCCCCACCCCACCCCCTCTTTCTGTTGTCATCTATGTATGCACAGTCACTTTAATAACTCTACCTAACTCTACCTACATGTACATACTACCTCAACTAAACGGTGCCTCCGTACGTTGACTCTGTATCCATACCCCCCCCCCTTTATATAGTCTAGCTATTGTTATTTTACTGCTGCTCTTTAATTACTTGATACTTTTATCTCTTATTCTTATCCTTATTTTTGAAACTGCATTGTTGGTTCGGGGCTCATAAGTAAGCTTTTCACTGAACACCTGTTTTATTCGGCGCATGTGACTAATACAATTTGATTTGATGTGATGTGATTAATTTTCTTACGTACCCCATTATATGTTTACAAAAAAATCAAGGGACAACTACTAATTTTAACATGACCTTATTTGTCAAAACTGCTCAATTTAAATTTGGACAGTCAGACTGCAGAAACTAAGCTTAAGTTGCCAACAAGACTCTGGCAAAGGCTCTAGCGAGGCCTCCCCAGAATGTTAACACGCTTCAGGAGCACATCCATCTCTCCTACATCCAAGCCTTCCAAGCCTTCCCGCTCAGCCCGGCCAAAACTGATATTAGAAAGATAAAGTCTTTTGAAGGGGTCTGGCTCGGTCCTCCATTGAGGCTGGCACACTTGGTGGTGTTAAATCACAGAATTTGACAGGTCTAGTCTGCAGCTGACAGACATGCAAGGGATGGTAAACCACACTAAACACACACTATCACCCCTGCCAATACAAATCCAATACAGGCCTGCCTTACCACCGCTGAACACATGCATGATGTACACACATAGAAACACATGCAAGAACGCAGGCGCTCGCGCACACACAAACAAATACCTTGATCCTGGATCAGACTGACAGCACCGTCAGTCACAGACAAGTCACCCTCACCCTGCACACACAGGCACAAATACACTGACTCTGGATCAGATTGACTCCTGAACACCTAATCAAATGGCTACCCAGAGTATTTGCATTGCCCCCCTCCATCCTCCTTTTGTACACTGCTGCTACTCTCTGTTGTTATCATCTATGCATAGTCACTTTAATAACTCTACCCACATGTACATATTACCTCAACTAACTGGTGCCCCTGCACATTGACTCTGTATCGGTACCCCCCTGTATATAGTCTCGCTATTGTTATTTTACTGCTGCTCTTTAATTACTTGTTACTTTTATCTCTTATTCTTATCTGTATTATTATTGTTTTACTGCATTGTCGTAAGTAAGCATCTCACTGTAAGGTTTACTACACCTGTTGTATTCGGCACATGTGACTAATAAAATTTGATTTGATTTGAAGTCACCCCCCTCCCTGCACACACAGGCACAAATACACTGATGCTGGATCAGATTGACAGTACAGTCAGTCACAAACAAGTCACCCCCCCCCCCTCCCCGCACACACAGGCACAAAATACACTGATTCTAGATCAGATTGACAATATAGTCAGTCACAGACAAGTCACCCCCCTTCCCGCACACACACACCACACTTTTTATTTGTATTTTTTATTTCACCTTTATTTAACCAGGTAGGCTAGTTGAGAACAAGTTCTCATTTACAACTGCGACCTGGCCAAGATAAAGCATAGCAGTTGGACACATACAACAACACAGAGTTACACATGGAGTAAACAAACATACAGTCAATAATACAGTAGAAAAAGTCTATATAGAGTGTGTGCAAATGAGGTAAGATAATGGAGGTAAAGGCAATAAATAGGCCATGGTGGCAAAGTAATTACAATATACCAATTAAACAATGGAGTGATAGATGTGCAGAAGATGAATGTGCAAGTAGAGATACTGTGGTGCAAAGGAGAAAGATAAATAAATAAATACAGTATGGGATGAGGTACTTGGATGGGCTATTTACAGATGGGCTATGTACAGGTGCAGTGAACTGTGAGCTGCTCTGACAGCTGGTGCTTAAAGCTAGTGAGGGAGATGTGAGTCTCCAGCTTCAGTGATTTTTGCAGTTCGTTCCAGTCATTGGCAGCAGAGAACTGGAAGGAAAGGCAGCCAAAGGAGGAATTTGCTTTGGGGGTGACCAGTGAGATATACCTGCTGGAGCGCCTGCTACAGGTGGGTGCTGCTATGGTGACCAGTGAGCTGAGATAAGGCGGGGCTTTACCTAGCAAAGACTTGTAGATGACATGGAGCCAGTGGGTTTGACGATGAGTATAAAGCGAGGGCCAGCCAACGAGAGCGTACAGGTCGCAGTGGTGAGTAGTATATGGGGCTTTGGTGACAAAACGGATGGCACTGTGATAGACTGCATCCAATTTCTTGAGTAGAGTGTTGGAGGCTATTTTGTAAATGACATCGCCGGAGTCGAGGATCGGTAGGATGGTCAGTTTTACAAGGGTATGTTTGGCAGCATGAGTGAAGGATGCTTTGTTGCGAAATGGGAAGCTGATTCTAGATTTAATTTTGGATTGCAGGTGCTTAATGTTAACATGCATGAAAGCAAGGCTTTTACGGTTACAGAAGTCAACAAATTAGAGCACCTTGGGAATAGGAGTGGAGCTAGGCACTGCAGGGCCTGGATTAACCTCTACATCACCAGAGGAACAGGAGTAGGATAAGGATACAGCTAAAGGCTATAAGAACTGGTTGTCTAGTACGTTCGGGACAAAGAGTAAAAGGAGCAGGTTACTGGGAGCGATAGATTAGATTGAAGGCATAATGTACAGACAAAGGTATGGTAGGATGTGAATACATTGGAGGTAAACCTAGGCATTGAGTGATGAGAGAGATATTGTCTCTAGAAACATTTAAACCAGCTGATGTCACCGCATGTGTGGGAGGTGGAACTAAAGGTTTGGCTAAGGCATATTGAGCAGGGCTAGAGGCTCTACAGTGAAATAAGACAATAATCACTAACCAGAACAGCAATGGACAAGGCATATTGACATTAGGGAGAGGCATGCGTAGCCGAGTGATCATAGGGGTCCAGTGAGTAGTTAGGCTGGCTGGAGACATGGTGATTCAGACAGCTAGCAGGCCGGGGCTAGCAAGCTAGCAGAAGGGCTTTGGAGGGATGTCGCAAAGAGGAGGTCTGTTATAGCCTCCTCGTGCGGTTATGTCGATAGACCAGTCGTGATGGATTAGTAGGGTTCCATGTATCAAAGGGGTCCAGTCCAATTGGCAACATAGGTATAGTGGCCCAAGAAATTGGCTGATTTATCTCTTCAGCTAACAGTTCAATATGCTCTAGACAGCTAGCGGGCCGTGGCTAGCAGGCTAGCAGATGGACATTCAGGGGACGTCGCGACGGAGGGCCCTTTGGAAAACAAATCCTCGGGCAGATTACGTTGGTAGTCCAGTCGTGATGGATAAGCAGGGCTTCGTGTAGTAAAAGGGTTCCAAGCCAATTGGCAAAATAGGTATAGTGGCCCAAGAAGTTGGCCGATGGACCTATTCAGCTAACTGTCCGATATGTTCTAGACAGCTAGCGGGCCGCAGCTAGCAGATGGGCATTCAGGGGACGTCGCGACGTAGGAGCCAGTTGAATAACCCCCTCGGGCAGATTATGTCGGTAGTCCAGTTGTGAAGGAGCTTGGTGCCAGCAGTAAAAGGGGTCCGGGTCAATTGGCAAAATAGGTATTGTGGCCCCGGAGTGGCTGATGGACCTCTTCAACTAGCCGGGAGATGGGCCTAGCATGGGCTAGCTACAGGTTAACTGGTGCTTGCTTCGGGTCAGAGACGTTAGCCAGGAGTAGCCACTCGGATTGCAGCTAGCTAGTTAACTGGCTAGCTTCTGTTGGGCGATTCCGGTTCAGAAGTAAAGAAAAATACTTTAGAAAAAAAAGAAAAAAAAGCAGATCCATCCCACATTGGGTGAGGAGAGTATTTTGAAGTTGAGGTTTAGAAAAATATAAAAAGATATGAGAAGAAAAATATATAAAAATATATATACATGGAACACAACGGGACGAGGACAAAGACGTCTGACTGCTACACCATCTTGGAAACACCCACCAACATGGTTCTCATTAGCCTCACTATAGCCTTGGGTGTGTTGGCAGAGCCCCCTGCTCCTCCCCCTTGGCAGCACACACACAGAAAGAGAGCGGTGTATTTATACATTGTCCCTGTGTTTCCCATTAGGAGGGCTCTGTAGCCTGTCTGTGTGTTCTCATTACCACAGGCCCAAACATTCTCAGTGGTAGTTACGTTCTCTCTGTGTGTGTGTGTGTGTGTGTGTGTGTGTGTGTGTGTGTGTGTGGTGTCAAAAGCTCAAATCAACATGAGCGTATCCATAAAGTATTTATAAGCACTACAAAGATGCTTCACAAGGATGTATGACCAAAGTCATACTGCATAAAAGGTCCTTCCACCTACTTGTACTTTACCTGACTGCTGAAGCAGCTATATAGGCCTTATAAAGGGATTACGACAATTATTCATTTAAACAGCAGATGAAACAGCAGGACTTTGGTCAAAGCCAAAGTGGTGTAATCTTTACTGGCCATCACCATGGCATGCTCACTCCTTTCTGCTGTGCTCTCTAATGCATGAATCTGCACCCTTTCTCTTCCCTCTTTCTTGCCCTCTCACAGCTCCTATCTGCACTTTTTTACAAAACAACAAGAGGTTGAAAACAGACGGATCCTATTAAGAAATGTCATGCTTGCATAGTTCCATTCAACTCTGCCTGAAACACTGTGAGGATGCTGAGGAATAATTCAATTTGATCTGTATTTTTTCTCTCCCCCAGGGAAACTCACTGTTGCTCCTAAACTGAGTGATGTTCCATTGAATCCCTAATAGAGATTAAATCACTGTCTGGCGGAGTGAATCACCCTGTGAAACTGAACCACCATATGTGGCTGGATCGCAGTGGGCGATAGATAGCATTACTGTGTCTTCTTGTGTGTGTGCGTTTTTCAATCCATGTGTAAAGTAGTTGAATCATTTTTTATCCCTCATAACGCAGTTTGGTTGAGAATGTGTGTGTGTGTGTGTGTGTGTGTGTGTGTACTGTGTATGGCCTGGGTTAGTCTGTTTGTCCCGTAGGGGCAGGAAGCCACAGACAGCCATCAATGAGCGTCGGGCTGATTTACAGAGAGTATGTGAGGAAACCTTAATGACAGGGTCGTCACGGAAGTGGGATCAAATTCATCTTTATGGCTGCCTAACTATGTGGGAGGGGACAGTTGCTGTTTTTATCCACCCTGTCGTCTGCAGAAGTATGTCAACAGTTTGAAACAACCCACATTTCAAATCCAGAGCTGTACACTCAACGGGAGTTGAGATTGTATGTACTGGGTTTAGTGTGACTGAGCTACTTTCCACATGCAGACGTTTCAAGCGCGCTCATTTGTGAACATTAAACATTCATCCCCTACATAGATCTGATAAAATGCTAGCAGAGAAAGTTAGGGTGTTCATCATCTTCAGTAGTGACTTTTGGGCATTGTGTTCGGCACCAATGAGAACAATAATGCTATCTAGAGTAAATACATGAACGAGGATCCATATTGCTATATGTTGCTAGGCAGTGTAATGTGCAATCTGAAAAAGAACCCCTCTCTAAGAGAGAGATGGGAGGGATGACTCACTTCCAGAGATAAGCAGAAGATAACGTTCCTCCTCTTCCTCCTCCTCCCCCAGGCATGTTGGCCCAGTGATTGACACCTCGTTAGGAGCTGCTCTCCTCTCCCTGAGGAAGAGGGTTTCGCAGCAGTGCAATCTTTGATAACCCTGTCACACGATATCACAAACCGTAATTACGATTGGTGCCGGGGAATTGACAACACCTCCCTAGGGAAAAGGCTGCCATCACAGAACACTGCTGCACTTCTTCACTCTCTCTGCTCTGCTCTCAATGTGGTGTAAAATAATCCATCAGATTGGCCTGACAGAAATAACGGCACAGGAAAAGGGTTCAGAAGGCTTTATCTAAATTGCAATGCAAATTCTATACAAACATGCACATAGACTCCTAATGTCAGAAATGTACTGTGTCTTATGAAGTCCTTCTGTAGGTAGTAGGCAAATAAAGTGTTACCAAAAACATAGCGGCTCCTCGTTTCAGATAAAGAAAAGGCTTTAGGAATGAAATGTGTCGGTAAGGAAAGTAAACATAAGAATGATCTCAGAGAGATGACAGAGAGGAGATTGTGCCAACAAAACCAACAGCATATGACAGATATTGATGTTGGCATGTAATCTAGTGTGGTGGGTGCTATCTGGGATCCTCGGGATGTCCCTACCCTAAACTTCAACCCTACCCTTACCCTAACCTTAACCCTTACCAACCATTTTAAATGTCAACTTCAATGAGGTAGGGACGTCCCAAGGAACCCGGGCAGCAAGGACACATCCGGTGTGACATCTCTTCCAGGTGTGTGTGAGGGGCAGGTCAAGTTCACGGGATCAGATGGACAGCATGGTACAATATACTGTAATCTGCTTTCTACTGAGAGAGAGAGAGAGAGAGAGAGAGAGAGAGAGAGAGAGAGTTAGAGAGAGAGAGAGAGAGAGAGTGAGAGAGAGAGAGAGTTAGAGAGAGAGTTAGAGAGAGTTAGAGAGAGAGAGAGTTAGAGAGAGAGAGTTAGAGAGAGAGAGAGAGTTAGAGAGTTAGAGAGAGAGAGAGAGTTAGAGAGAGAGAGTTAGAGAGAGAGACTTAGAGAGAGAGTTAGAGAGAGAGAGAGAGTTAGAGAGAGAGAGAGAGTTAGAGAGAGAGATTTAGAGAGTGAACAGGAGCTGTTAAACATTGCTTTGACCTTGAGGAGGTTTCAACACAAAATTGGAATGTTAAACTATGTGCTATGTATGGAAACAATGTACAGTAGGATTCGAACTGGAAGTCGATTTTCCTGCAGGCTACAAACAACAAAACCTAATTATAGCTGGGCTCAGATGAGCTCACTACCAGGAAACTCCAAGGAATGAACATGAAAAATCTGTTTCATATTCCCATAAATACTGCCTTGTTCAAATCTATTGCATTAAAAAGAACACTTCAGTGACTGTATTGTTATTGTAGATGTTCACTGATGATGAACATTCCAACCTTATCACAAATCAGGGTTGATGACACAAACTAGAGCTTCAGTGCTCTGCTGTGAAAGGCCTGTTTAAGTATGTTTGACTTGTTCTTTTCAACACAGTGAGTGAGAGCTTCTGCAGAGGAGGGCGTTGTGAAACAGCAGTGATTTGTGTGAGAGGCAATGTCAGACATGACCATCTCAACACACTCAGACAGGCTCAGGCAGGGACCGCTGGGAAACGGGATGACAAGGTCAATGTGTGTGTGTTTCAGACTGTGTGCATGTCTTATGACTGAGAAAACAGAGCCTAAAAATCAGTTTTTATTATTTTAAATACATGGATGAATGAACACGTTCTAGGCCAGGGGTTCCTAAACTTTTTCACTCAGTTCCACCTTCCAGCATCGGGGAACATTCCGAGCCACCCCTGGAGGAGTTCGCGCCACGTCTATTTCGATGGGCACAAGCGGTTCATGACACAAACTGTTCACACTCGTCTTGTTGGTGGAGAGAACATTTTGCAGGTTTAAAGCTACTTTTCTTGCAATTCTATACATTTTGTCATGGGGTGCAGGGGAAATGTTTGCAGTTTTAAAGCTACTTTTCTTGCAATTCTATACAATTTGCCATGTCTAATGTCTATTCATGTGATATCTGAGTGACTCAAACATTACCACAAAATCTTTGGGCTAAAAAACCTAGCTAAAAATCGTTAGCTGACATAGTCTAGTTGATCTGGACATTTCTGACAAGTTATAAATAGCTCTCTAAGGTCTGCAATGACTGACATGACAAGAGGAACTGATGATGCACTACCCAAATCGAAATGGCACCTTGTGCATTCTACTATTGCAACTTTCATTCAAGAGTCATTTGAAAACCAGACTGACCCCCACGCCCCCCCTGCCGACCCATCGCCCCACAGTTTGGGAACCACCGTTCTAGGTTATAAAACAGCAATTTAGCCTTCTTTGTACTCACCTATAATAGACTAAGACGGGCGAAGATATTTGTTTTTGCATCCACCTGGCAGGCTGGCACTATAGACAGTTAGCATTCACATTCTTCCCAAAGTGCACTACAGTCAGTTGGTTAGCATAGCTTTAGCATTCTTTACAAAGTCTACCCTGAGGTGATAAATGCTCAGTGGGATCAGCTAACAACAACATGCAGTCAGACAAGTCTGAAACGCTCCACAGTCATAAAACCTGTTGTCTGGGCTGATGTGGGAGGTACTAGGGGAGAGTTAACACACAATAACATCACCACTGTGTGACCTGCCGTGTCCTCTGTGAAGATAGAGGCATCAGGAGTTCATAAGGTCAACCTCATACATAGTGACAGGTGAAGCAGAAAGTTATTTGAGTCCTTTGAAAACAGCAGCAGTATTTGAGCAATTATTCCAGTATTTTCCAAAACTAGGACATGTCACTGAGCTCTCTGCATTATGAATAAATATCATTACATCCATCGTGTGGCAACATTAACACGATAGCCTTCTTAAAATGTCCAAGGCAACTTGTGTGACTGGGCCATAAATGCATGTTGATGCTGAGGTTTAGGTTTATATTGTGTCTCTATACTCTCTCTCCTGCCCTCCTCCAGCTCCCAGCATTCCAGGCCAGAGTAGAGCTGTTGAGTAGGCCTAAAGTCTGACCACAGAGCAGCAGAGAGGAGAGGGACTGAGACTGAGTGACAAGCAGTTCTCTGTGTGCTCTGGCTGTACAAGCACATCCTGACAAACCAGTAGCAAGCCAGGCATCAGGAAGACACACTGACAGGGAGGAAGGCAGACAGAGTGAGACCTAGCATACACATATTATGTGTGTCATAAATGGCACCCTATTCCCTATGGGCCCAAGTCAAAATTAGTGTACCATATAGAGGATATGATGCCAGTTGTGATGCAGCCTTAGTATCTGTTCAGTCAGCTAAGTCAAATCAATAAGGGCTTGAAATGAAGGCATGTACTGCACGTCCATAGAGGTCGGTCAGTGGTACTTCTATAGGAGGAAAACATAGCCCATGTTACTATGAATCCAGAGACTAGAAGTGGCTACCATTCAG
Organism: Oncorhynchus nerka; assembly: GCF_034236695.1. Lineage (NCBI taxonomy): Eukaryota > Metazoa > Chordata > Actinopteri > Salmoniformes > Salmonidae > Oncorhynchus > Oncorhynchus nerka. The sequence continues at coordinate 33,808,382 of NC_088409.1, read as the reverse complement.
CTAGATGACCTGAAGGTTGCTTAGGCACTGCATTGAATCAAGTCCTCAACTCTGTGCCAAGCACTTACTACATCTCACTGGTACTCAACATTTTCACAACGAAAATGGGGAGTGTTCCTCAGCACACCTGCTAACCTGTCTGAAACCAAGGGCTCGGTTTAATCCGTAGCTCAGAATATCTGCGTTGTAGCACAGTTCACATTTAAAGGTCACTTCCGATTGAGCCGACGTATCGTTTACCATGAATGCAGAGTCTCTGCGACCTTGGGAACATTGCTTTTAATTGTCACCCGTGCTATAAAGCAGATCTTCAGCGCAGCGGATTGAACTGTGCGTATGCATAAACTACTGGACATGAGCCATATATATAGTTCACATTAAGTTATGGTCAGTTTAGCCACAAACTATACAGCCACAGACTTCAGAGAAGCTTGGACACAATAGATACAAGAGTGAACAGAGCAACAAAATTAAAGACAACAAAACTACCCTAAACAACGGCTGTATGAAAGTTGAGTAGCTGACCTACGTATGTGACTGCCAGACATGGGACACAAGCTATTTTAAGTGCAAAGCAACAATGCCCCTACACAAGCAAGGCCTCTGAGCATTCAGTGCATACCAACCATTCACAAGATTCCCATCCACCTCATTTAGCCTAACCAGAGAGCTGCATTTGATTAACATCCACCCAGGATAAGGAAGTAATTTTTCAAACCAGACTTCACAGTTGGCTGTAACCACTGAGATAAAACTTGTGTTCGCTGTTGAGCTTTTCCAGCTGTAAAAATGATTGCTATTACCATGTTGTTACAAAGTGAATACTATATAGAGTCGATGAAGCAGATTTGTTACACTCCAAATCTTAAACTACATTTTAGGCAGGTACCCTAGCGGTTAAGAGCATTGGGCCAAGAACCGAAAGGTCGCTGGTTCTAATCCCCTAGCCGACTAGTTGAAAAATATGTTGATGTGCCCTTGAGCAAGGCACTTAACCCTAATTGCTCCTGGAAGTCATTCTGAATAAGACCACCTGCTAAATTACTCAAATGTAAATGTACACTAGGCTTGATTCAATCCATCATCTCTGGTTTATAACAAATGAAAATAATAGATATTTCAGATCAACATGACAGTTGGTGCAAAGGTGGGATTTTTTATTCTTTAAAGTAATCAGTGTGGATATAAAGAAATGTGTCTATAAATATAATGTTTTTAATAACAAACAAATGCAGAATACCAGAATTAAACATAATAGATGTGAAAGGCATGAACATGTAGTTTAATAGAGAGCCATTTAAGGTAAAATAACTTCCATGCATTTGACAAGAACATAACAGAAGATGTCTGAGGTGGGGACAGATCACGGTGTCTAGCTTTATAAAGCCTAAAGAGAGCTGCTCATCCTGCATGGTTAGCACCGACACACACGAGCATGTGTGCACACACAAACACACACTTAACCAGGAGAAATGACTCAGGGGTGAAAGGGGACTGCTCAAAGCTGCCACCTGGGCCCATTGTAAAAAAATACAGCCACATTTTGCCAACAATTACCTTCTGGGGAATAATACTTTTCTGACTCTGATTTACCTGTAGGTCTGAGAATTACAAAACGCACTGTCCTATCTCCTTCAATTATTCATCTGTTTTAAATTTTTATAAGCCAATTATACAGCCGGCTGTAGAGTAGGCTACTGCGTATTTCAACTTGTTCATGAGTGAAGTATTGGTATTTCAGCTGTCTGTATGTCTGTCTGTCTGTGAGAAAGCATTAGGGAGTGCAGCTGATGTGTTACGTAGCCCACCTCTGAGTCGGAGCTGTCTCTGTCCAGCATTCTGTATTCCAAAAGCCTGGTCCAAGACCTGATTGTGCTGTCCTGCCTACTCCTATGGTTCTTCGGGGGTTGGCAAGACAGCACAAACAGATCTGGGACCAGGCTAGTAATTCCCCTCAAAGTGCTCAAAAAGGTAAACAAAGCCACAAACAACGTGTGTCTGTTCTGTGTTCATAGGCAGCAGGGCTATCTGAAACACATAAACAAAATGTTGAAAAGATCCTGCAAATGGTTTACTTCCATTCTATTACAATATTGTGTCACCAAAAGACGGCTTTTAACTTTGGTGCAACTATTCAGGCTTTATTTTGGGCTAAATGTTCTCATTCTGGCTCATTCTCATTCAGGTTATGAAAACATTTGCATTTGGAGGATTCATGTCATGTAGGCTACACAGTACATGTGCACACAATCCCAAACCTATACCTACTTTCTTGTTACAAAAATGCTGACTGTACTTTTAACCGTCAAATCCCAGGCATTTAGAAATATGGTGAACACATAATCCCAAATCTATACCTCGTTTTAAAATACATGTTGATCATATTTTTAACCTTCAAATCCCAGGCATTTAGGCATTTAGAAATATGTTGAATAGAAGAGAACAGCTGGACAGAAAGAACAACAGTATAATGGGGGATAAGGACCCACGAGGAAGCAATTGTTTTTCACGGGACTCTGCTGCTTAGAATAGAAACAATGTTCCGAGCCAGTCTACTGATCAAAGACAGTTACAACCCTCTCCCAACAGTGACCAAGCCAACTCAGGTCCTAAGACAACCACATCCTTAATGCTAAATGCTCAGTTAGCTTTATCACTTAGGTCCATTTTCATTATGCCCAAAGTGTGTCAAATAAATGTTGGTTTTAATAGAGGGAAACACTAAAAAAGAGAATTTTGATCTTTAAATACAAATATATACTTACAAAAATCTCACAAAATGTTTTATGTACAATAGAAACATCATGTACCAATGAGTGTCTCTGCATGGCAATTAAGTCCAAAAACGATTATCATTCATTCAGTCTGTAAATAAACATATTTTTTTTGTGTGTGGGGGACGCCCATCATAGGCTAAAGTACATCCAGAGGTCTCACCCCACTCAGACCATTCACACTGTGGTCTCTCCCTGTCTGTTGTTAGCCAGTCTCGTATAAAACCTCTTCCAGGAGTTGAGGGTCTTCCCAGACCAGATCCAGAACCCGGACGTTATCCCCACGATCAGAGTCATGAGGTACTTGATCATGAAGACGGTGAAGTCGGGGCTCATGTTGGGGTGTGGGTGGGCCGGACAGGGCACGGCGTACGTCTTACACGTCTGGCTGATCCACGTCCTCTCCCACTGCTCCCGGAAGGCCTGCTCGTAGAAGTAGCAGGCGATGACGATGGTGGCGGGGACGGTGTAGAGCACGCTGAAGATCCCTATCCTCACCATCAGCTTCTCCAGCTTCTCCGTCTTGGTGCCGTCGTGCTTCATGATGGTTCTGATCCGGAACAGAGACACGAAGCCGGCCAGGAGGAACGAGGTGCCGATGAAGAGGTAGACAAAGAGCGGCGCCAGGACGAAGCCTCGGAGAGCGTCCACGCTGTTGATGCCCACGAAGCACACGCCGCTAAGGACATCCCCATCCACCTGGCCCACCGCCAGGATAGTGATGGTTTTAATGGCGGGCACAGCCCACGCCGCCAGGTGGAAGTACTGCGAGTTGGCCTCGATGGCTTCGTGACCCCACTTCATCCCAGCTGCCAGGAACCAGGTGAGGGCCAGGATGACCCACCAGATGGAGCTGGCCATGCTGAAAAAATACAACATCATGAAGAGGATGGTACAACCCTCCTTTTTGGTACCCTGCACCACAGTCCTAATGTCGTTGTCAAACCTGTCATTGCAAACCACCTTGTCCTCAAGGAGAAATCCAGCTATGTAGGCAATGGATACCATGGTGTAGCAACCGGATAGGAAGATAATAGGACGCTCAGGGTAGCTGAAGCGCTTCATGTCCACCAGATAGGTTAGAACGGTAAATAACGTGGATGCACAACATAACACGGACCAGATTACTATCCATATCCTGGCGAATTTTAACTCTTCCTCGCTGAAGTACATCATTCCGTTAGATTTCTTTGGCTCGCACGGTGCGCCACAGTCATCCTCACCGAGAAAACGGTAATTCAAATAAGTGGGTACTTTCAGAGAAGCCGGGCACTTGAACTGTCCTTTTCCAATCGCAGTATCGTGCGGAGGCTCTGTTACATCAGGGGTGGGGTTGACCGGTGTGTTTTGACCCGACATATTCTGCCCGACGCACAGCTCGCCCGCTCCGTGAACCGGGAAAGACTCGCAAGCGAGGCTGACCGGCCACTGAAAACCGAATTTGTTCATGAGCGCCTCGCAGCCCTGTCTCGCCCTCTCGCACAGTGACCTGCACGGGGGAAGCGCCTGCTCAAGCACCGTGCACACAGGCGCATACATGGAGCAGAGGAAAAACTTTAAATCAGGAGAACACTGAACTTTCACAAGCGGGTAAAACTGGTGTACCTCGAGCCCTGCTTCCTCCTGGTTTGTGTGTCCTAGTAAATTTGGCATGATGGTCTCGTTGTATGCGATGTCTGTACAAAGTGGAATAGAAATCGGCTGGCAAAAACCGTGCTCCGGAATAGACATTCCCCGGTCGCCATACTGTCCATTTACCCGTATAGATCCTAAACTGATCAATAAAAACACCTGCAAAAATATACACAGTACTCTGTTGTAATCCATTGCGAAAGCATTACGCACGGCCACAGACATACTTTCTTTGCGGTTTCTTCCAAAACTAGCTAGCTCACCAGCTAGCTCGCCACTACTTCCCCGCTCCCTTTCTGTGTTCGGTTTTTCTTTCCTTGTAAATGTAACATTACTCCCTTCCAGCGTAACTTTTGGTTGTTTTCGCTTCTCCCCGCCGTTGCGCAGAGATGTTGAAGGTCCCCCAAAATCGAAAAATATCGCTGACAGAATTTGGAGAAGAAAATCCAACCTACTATACACAACACTCAGGTCCGGACTCCGCAATATTCTTCTGCTACTCTAGCTGCGCGACAAACGAGATAGCCTCTCTCTGCTCTGCGCTGTTGAAACCTGTTTCCAGGCGCCCTGCTGTCTCAGTGAGCCGTCTCTCTCTCCTCCATATGGAAAAAAGGGTTGGACTAACAGATGGCATGGTTTAGGGATCGTCTACAATTGTTCATCTTGTGCATGGCTGATGCGTTTCAATGTCTTAGTTCTATAGCCGAAACAATATCACATATTTCAAATAAGAATTATGCCCTTATAAATAGGCCTATGATACTTCTGAAAGCCACATCTAGGACAACTGATGGAAAAGGAAATACTATTTTACAAATCTGACAGAAGGCCTACCGTTTATATGAGCAAACCCTTTACCCTTAATTAACTTCTATGTTCATTAAAACTGTGAGGTATTGACTCAGAGAAATCATATTAGACCTCCTCAAATAGCCTAATATTGTAACAGTCCAGACTCCCTTGGTATTATCATCCAGTAAAACTGTGTGTGACTGTAAAACACACTAAATAAATGCCATGCACGTTACATATTACAAATGAGTATAGCCTAAATGGATCTTTTAGAGAGGGAAGAACAACCAGCATCATTTTAATCAGTCTCCCCTTTCAACCATAATGTCGTCTCCACCGTTAGGCCCTAGGGACAGGGATGAAAGTGGTTTGTCACCACGAGACTTTGGGATCCGAGGGGTTTCAAACCCATCTCACACAGTGGTGCACGTAGAGGGAACAGTGGGAGGGAGAGACACTGTGTAGAGGAGAACAGGAAGGAAACCGTGAGAGAGAAAAAAGAGAGAGAGAGACCCTGTGTAGAACACCAAAGGAAGGAAGGGAGATACTCCACTACAGTGAGCTTAACAGGGCTGTCTTGCCCCCTTGACTTTTAGGGAGTCTATTATCTCTCATTTGTCATCAACTGTACTGTACTGTACCTTACTGTTCACCGGAGATATATTAGATAATGTAAGAATGTTTAATGTACAAAAACAGTATCATAACAACATAAATAATAATCAAATCAACTACTGTTGCAACCATCAATAACACTATGACCAGTTATAGCCCATCAATAATATGATTAGCCCAAGTGATGTGCATCAACACGTATTTCTAGTTATCAACCTGTCACAGAGCACTCTCTATTGAGAATTCAAAACATCATGGCTCACTAGCTGAGGCCAAGCAAATACAGAGGATCCCTAATGTTAATCAGTTACCCAGGCATTCTAACTGGTTAGGAGGCATGTCTGTCAGTGGGATGGAGAGAGAGTCAATAAGTATGTAATATATCCTGACAGAAGAATGCAGTGAGATTTGGTTCTTCAAGCTACACCCTGCCAAGAGAGACACACAAACTCAAAATTATGTATGTTACTAAATGTCTTGTTTTAGGGCTGGGTGTCTAGCCAAGTCTATTCAGTTTGGAATAAAGTTGTCCAGAGCAATCAACATTACGAAGACAAAGTTAAAACCTTGAGTCAGATTTGACCTTCATGCAGTTGATATATGATCCAACATTAAAGAGATAAACTGGAATTAACTATTGGAAATGCATTTTTTGATGGGGCATTTTTGGGTGCAAAACAGTTTCAGAACCATTTATGACCACATGCAATAACCACAGAACAGAATAGAATGACTTCATGTTTTTCCAAAGAAACTTTAAAAACGTTATGAACATAACATTCTTACAGCAAACATTGTGTTGTTGCAGTTTCCATGTATTTGTCTCCTACCTGTCTGTCACAGCAGTCACAGCAGTCATTATGACCTGGAGGTTGTTTGTTTTCATGTTATAAAGTATATCTGTTTGAGGACCAGCAGGCCTGAAAACTGTACTCATAACTGAAGTTACATACTTTTTCAACTATGCATCCCAAATGGCACCCTATTCCCTATATAGTGCACTACATTTAACCAGAGCCAATAGGGATGCAATTTGGGATGCAGACTTGGAGATGTTGTTGACCTATTGGTATGGTTTGAATCAGAGACATAACACCTTGGTGGGTGTCCAGAGAAAACACTGTTGTGGTACAATACAAAGAGGGACTCTGTAATCAGGCCAGCTGAGCTCACATCAAACAGGGACTGGTAATACAGGATAAATCACTAGAAACCGTTGCTGGTACAGTTGAGGAAATTTTGCCGTAAAAAAAACTAAGTACGGTACTTATATCAATTCCAGGGATAACTAATTTCAGGAAGTAGCTAACTATGTAAATACTGATGAATAGGAGGACAAAGGCAACCGATATCCACACTAGCATGACCATTAGAATGGAGTTGTGGTAGAATTAGTATGAAAGTATGTATGTAAGTATGTAATACATGACCTAACAACAGCTGTTTTGCATTGGTAGCTGAACACAGTTTGAAGCATTAATAAACTTTATTTATTTCAGGTAAAGCAACAATAAACAACATTTACAGAAGGACATTACATCTTCCATAATAACATTACATACAGGTCGTAACAAATAGGTAATGCAACAGCTATTCTACTATTATATCCTAAGTTTCAGTATATAAAGTGACCGGTAACACTTCTTCTATGTCCGAAACCACTTGTGAAAAATGATGTATTTTCAGAGCATCATACAAAAAAGAAAAAATAGATACGCAAAGAGAAGCTTTTTTTTTTGTACTGTAAAACACAGATTCAGTGTTGAGTACAGCGGGGGTTGCATGTCTGGTTCCAAAACACCTTTCCCAACATATACTGTACGTCTACGCAGTTAAGAAACTGACAGGGACAAAAAATATACTGTATGTGTATATATCCATATATATTTAATACGAATCCTCTCTTTTATGGCGCAAAGGAGACACGCGTGACCCTGTATGTACGCAAACATAGTACAAGCGTCACTATTAAATTTTACACAAGGCGTTTCACCTCCCCCTTTATATACAGCCTAGTAAGACAGTTTATAACAAAGGATACAAAATGATTAAATATTGACATGTATCTCGAAATATGACTCAGAATGTGCACATTCCGTAGCATGACCAGTATAGCAAACAGATCCATCTTAAGCCATTCCCCAATTCAGATTTGAATGGTGTATTTGTAAATGCATTTTATTAAACATCTGGAAGTTAACTTTACAAGCAAGAACCAATGGTAACATTAAAATGCTAGTAGGCCACATTAAAATGTTAATAATTTCGACCACCACAGTGCTCAATGTGCAATTTCACTACTTCTTTCCCAAGATTTCCCTTCATAGAGAAATGCTTTTCGTTCCCAAAGGAGAAAAAACGAGCTTTCAGGAAGTCCACCCACATAGGCAGGCAGGCAGGTAGTCCAAAACATATACAGTATTTTCATGTTTATGTGATGTCGCAGGCAGGCGGCAAAGGAAGAAACTTCTGGGACACAAAGGCACAAAATAAAAAGGGGGCAAAAGAAAAGTGAAATGCCACACAGACAGAAAGCAGGAGAGTAACGTATCAACAATAATTATTCAGCTGCTAATACCTCCTGTATCCCATAAAGCCATGCAAGGCCGAGAAGAGCGAGCTGGGCGATCTATCTCAGCAGAGCTCTCTGGTATTAACCCTCCTCTGTCACGCTGCTTTAGTCACATTAAGACGCCACTCTACTCTCCACCCTTCCTCACCGTCTTCACTACCACAACACAGAACTACTTGCCCCACCAGGAATGACACTGAAGTTTGATGAACTCACTTCAAGTATTTGTTGTAGTTCTCCTTAAAAAGTCTCACTGGGGTTGGAAACTGGGGTCTGTTGGCCTATACTATGGTTGACAAGGGAGGGCACTGATATTTCTAGTCTGTGCAGACAAGGGCATGTGATTAAGGACAACACAGGTGCAAAAAGTGACATTTTTAATAAGCTGGAATGTACAGTAGGGCAAATATATTCCAAAAGTGCATTCTCAAAAAGCTAATGACACAAGTCGTCACTATCACCGTGTTTCTCTGTCGTTGCCTCGAGTGCTCTATACCACACCAAACACCACTAGAGATGGTGGGACAATTAAAGCTGTAACACAACATGGACTTGGCCATATGGCGAACTATGTCAAAGCCTTCTACAAGACTCCTTTCCTTTCAGCGTGTCCTCCTCCTCCTCCCTCTATGATAGACTAGCAGGTGAGGCAGGGCTGGAGAGGGACTGTGTGTGGCCAAGTGTCTACAGTATAATACCTGTGACTGTCTCTCATGTGTTCTCATGTGTGTGTGTGTGTGTGTGTGTGTGTGTGTGTGTGTGAGTGCACACACACGTCTTTCTAAGGGTGTCAGCGTGGATTAAGAAAATGAATCTCTCCTGATCGTCAGTGTGTGTCCATGATATCTCACTCAGAACTCTCCTCCCCCTCTACTTGTGAACAGTACAGGCCCATTCAGATTAGTGGTAGATTTCAAATCAATTCATAAAACAGGAACCCATATTCCCCATGTTACTGGTCATTGCTATATTACCTAGCTCACACATGACTAATATGAGCAGGTATACAAAACAACACCCAGTTGTAAATCGAACACAAAGAGATCTTTGTACCAGCCAATGAAACAAAACTATTTGTTAGATCAATATCACACGATATCAAAAAAAGTGCTCCTAGTAATTGTATTGACGTGATGGCTGAGACAAACAGCCAATGACGTAATTGTCTAAAAAGATTTGTGATGACGTCTGATATACAGTACTGGACGGTGACGGTCCAAAGGACGTGAAGGAGAAGAGGATTGTCACGGGTCGAAGTAACCAAGAGATCTAAATCTCACTGAGCCTATTGCCATTGTGTTTTACCATCTAGATACAGTGCACAACAGGATGCGGTATAGATAACAGTACCTCATGGCCTACATGGAAGCACCAATGAAGGGTATAGCCCATATTGCCCATGTTTGATGCACACGTAACCACACAGATATAACACACCCACATACACTTGAGACGAACCACAGCGAATTTACCATATAACGTGACTCTTCACGATGTCATCGACGCTCATTGCTTTGCGTGTATGCATCATCTCCAGCAGAGACTAACGGATTATTATCACCAGTATCACTATTACAGTATTACTACCATTGCTCTTATGATTATTACTGATTTGATGTCATTTGACTCTAGCCTGACAGTTACAGAGGAGGAACAGTTCAAAGTTAAAGAGAAACATTACCACCGCTTGTCATTCTCAGTTCAAGTTTGTGTTGTGAGTGAAACTGTCCAGTGGGTGTGTATCTGTGTGTGTGTGTACGTGTGTGTGTGTGTGTATCTGTGTGTGTACGTGTGAGTTTGTGCATGCGTGCGTGAATGCATGCAAGTGCAGCATGTTTGTGAAAGAATGTGAGCTTTCTTGGAGTCCGTGATATATTTTCTAAATATGAGTATACTGTACACACAAATATACATTCTCACATAGGTAGTTAGAAACACAAGCCACAGTATGTATCAATAGTATTGTAAAGTCCCTTGATGATTAAGGGTATTGTAAATGTGTCAACGATATACGAGTATCATAACATTATAAAAGTCAACAAAAATTGCAAATTATAAAACTGAAATTGGAGGTGTCACCCACCAAAATGCACGCACGCACGCACGCGCACACACGCGCACACACACACACACACACACACACACACACACACACACACACACACACACACACACACACACACACACACACACACACACACACACACACACACACACACAGTTGGAAAGGTAATAAGTTAAAGAAACAGAAGAGGGAATGTGATCCTGGTGGTTCCTCCATCTCAGTGTCTTTGTCCTTCTCTCTTGGACTGACCACAGCAGCAACCTGAAAAACACACACACAAACACTTTAGTTAATCTGCCAACTGGAAATGAACTAACCACAACTACCTTATTTCTGAACGACCCCTTAGGAGAGAAGTAAAAAGAGAGAGAAAAATAGAGACGGAGAGAGAGAGAGAAATAACCCAGTAGACCTGGCTGGCTTGGAGCGCTCCTCTAATCCCCTTCTTTCTTTCTAGTGACCATACTGCAATAATAAATAATGCATGTCTCTCCCTGTGTCCCCCCCCTCTCTCTCACTCTTTCCCCCCTCTTTCTCTTTCTGTCTCTCGCTCAGCCTTTGGAAGTCCATTCCCAGTGGATGTGAGGCAGTCTATGCCAGGAATCTGAAGTCTTGGATGGACGCCTCCTTTATCTGCTGCTCATACAGCTCTCTGACTCAAAAACACATACAGGCGGTGTAGGAATGTGTGTGTGTTAGTGTTTGTGGGCGCGCGCATGTGTGTGTGTGTGTGTGTGTGTGTGAGAGAGGGGTAAGAGGGAGAAAGAGAAGTAGCGAGAAGATGAGCTTTACTTCAGGTTGCATTGTGTAAAGCAGGGATAGAGTATGGAGTCTTGTTTAGGTCAAAAAGGACACTGCGAGATGAACAGAGTGGACATAGGACAGAAACAGAGAAAAGGGGATAAACAGACAGAGAGAGAAAAGGAGAGAGGATGTGAGGCTGAGAAGTTCAAGGTCACAGAAGCACTCAGTCTTTCTCCTGTTCATCTCTCTCTCTCTTTCTCTGCCTCAGGGTGAGTTATTGGATGGCAGGTCGTGAGGCCCACACAGAGGGATCTCTCTCTCCTCCCTCTCTCCTTTTGCTCTCCTCCCTACAGTATCATTTACTCTTTAAGTCAACAATGGAATATGTTGTTTTTGAGGCCTGATTTAGTCCTGTGGGATGAAAAAGTACTAAAGATGAGTGTGTGTGAGTGAGTGTGTGTGTGTGAGTGAGTGAGTGTGTGTGTGTAGGGGGTTCCGCTTAAGGAACCAGATGGGTAGGATTTGTAGGGCGTGGCCATGTCCAATAGGGCCAGCTGTTGTCTGTCATACAATGGTAAATAGACAGAACTCCCCCCCCCCCCACACACACACAATGACATCATTAAGAAGGGAAAGTGCTTAGTGCTGGGTGGTGGGATATTTAACAATGGAGAGAGAGATCGAGAGAGAGAATAAGAAGAGGTGACTACTGAAAAAAAAAACACAAGCTAACCTCTCTCTCTGATCACCCTTCCACCTCCACTCGCCCACACCCGCGTTTGTAGCCTGCTCCCCCTTTTCTCACCAATCCCACTCCCCCCTCTCCCCCCACATCCCAGTCTTTCTGAGGCCATGTTCAAATATCAGCACAGTTCTCCTCTAGATGTTCATCGGGCAGCCAGTCAGTCTTGCAGTGAGCAGGTTGCTCCCCAGACAATCCCCTCCTCAACACACACACCGTTCATCCCTTATATCTGCCTGATCAAAGAGCCTGTCACTACCGTGAAGCAGCAGCTCTGGAAATACTAATAACCCCAGATGAACACCTCAGAGAACAGAGACAAACCTCTCAGGTGTTGCAGAATACTAACACACTTCAAATAAGCCTAAGTAGCATATAAACACCATGGACATAATCATGTAGACAAAAAACACAGAGGGGTTTTAAAACAGTCAAATACTTCCAATAGGCCTAACTAGCTTATCAATGAGTACATTTACATGCACACTAATAATATGATATTAAACTGACTTTGGCAGTAGGCAGATTATGCATTAGTCATGTAAACACCTTGCTTAATCGGCGTAAGGTCAAAATCATAGTAAGCATACGCCGATTGAAACACCTGGTGTTCTGAGCAATCCTTTGAATGATTAGGACATGTAAACAAACGTTCCAGTGGTGTATTAGATCTGGGCACCAGCACCAGCCGAGAGCCTCCCCCTTTAGTACGAGTCAGTTTGGAACAACTGTATGTATGTGTCTTAGAAGTGGTTTTCACAGACAAACTTTTTATGTCCCAACTCAGAATCAAATATGCTTCCCAAAAAGAACATGGTCGCTGTGGTAAAACCTTTATTTTGATTGGTGATTTTCTGCATTTATCAGAGTGCCATCAGGTAGCCTGATTTCAGATGTGTCCATCTAAACAGGATTATTAGGGAAATCGGTCTTCTTGCAAAGCATATAAACGTTTTAATCAAACTATTATATTAATCTGACGATCCACAATGATCGCATTACTGTGTGCATATAACCGTACTCAATTACATTTCTACAGGTCCCTTTAACAAACAGGATTTGGTTCTAAATTCTACAGATGATTATCAATCCAAAACACCCTGAATTAACAGGAGTTGTCTACATTGGTAGTCAGGCAAGCTTGACTGAGGAAGCCTGACACCCTCTGCCTACCACCCCTCCAGAGATCACGCCCTCTGACCCCTAACCCCCACAGCGGTCCAGTCATGTCTGATCCCGGGGTAATGAGGTGCGTCAGCCTGCCATTAAAAATCACTCACACAACACCCTCAGCTGAGACATCCCTGATGCTTAAACAAACTGTTTTACGTGCTGGGCTATAAACTGTGTGTGTGGGTATGTAGGTGTGTTTGTTAGTGAATTGAGGATTTGGAGTGATTTTAATTAAGACAAATCATTTTCCATTTCTTTTAAGCACAGGTTTAATTAAAAAACCCAAAGGTTCCCTACTGGATGTAGACTGGACTTAAAAGTTTCCAGCCATTAGAATGACAGGAATGCTGTGTTATGGCTACTGCTGTGTTGGGTTGCCATGGCTACTGCAGACTTCACTGGTCTTACATGAGCAGCCGTTTCCAGTGTACTAGTAACAATAATTAATCATTTAGAATGCCTAAATCATCTAGATCATACACTCTCTGTCTCTCTCGCACACACACACACACACACACGCGCGCACACGCACACACACGCACACACGCACGCACACACAGACAGTCAAATCATCCCAGAGTCGTGGGTACCATCGGTGGTTTGCAGATGGTTTTCTCTGCTTTAGCGGACTAACAGAAATCTCCCCACCTGTTTGCTTAGTGGAATACCCTTTACATGTACATGTATTTAACAAGACATGGAGCTTGTCTGTGGTGGTTTTTCTGGTAGGGTTCCAGCCATGGTTTATCACTAATAAAAACAGTGTGAGTACCAGAGCCAGTCAGGCAGGGCAGCCTAATGTTTACCAGTCTATAGTCCTATAGCCTGTATCAGTACTACACTCCCTTCATTAAAACAGCACTCTACATATCCATACACCCCTGCCTGCCAGGCTAAACATGACTGGGCCTAATGAAATATGAAAGAGAGAGAGCGAGAGAGAGAGAGAGAGAGAGAGAGAGAGAGAGAGACAGAGAGAGAGAGAGAGAGACACACACACACACATACATTTATGTTTATCTAACCTTGTGGGGACACAATTTATTCCCATTCAAAATCCTATTTTCCTTAACCCCTAACCCTAAACCTAGCCCTAAACATAACCCTAAACGTAACCCTAATCCAATTCTAACCCTAACCAACTAGAAATGTACTTTTTCCTTGTGGGGACTTACAAAATGTCACCAGTTGGTCAGATTTATTTTAGTTTACTACTGTTGCGGGGACTTCTGGTTAAACACACACAAACACAGGTTTGTAGCAGGGGTTAACGGGTACAGGAAGCAGCCACTCCACCTTCAGGCCCCGGCTGTCACATGACATGCAGATTCCAAAGGGGAATTGGCCGATGACCCACATGCTGGTGGGGAAGATGTTTAATTCCAGCATTGGCTTAAGGCGCCCCTATCTCCCTACCTCAGAACAAACAGAGGCACCATGCATGGGCTAGCTAGCTGACTAGTGAGGATAACACAGCTACGCACAGCTGTCTCTGTTTCTCTCTCTTCTCTCTGGGCAGAGGGGTTAAGTTAACCAGTTCCTGTGTGTGTGAGGGGGTTGTGTGTGAAGGTGTGTGTGAAGGTGTGAGGCAGTGGAGGTGAGGCGTTCTCTGTTGGTCTCCCCAGGAGAAGAAGGTCTATTCTACACATGGATGTGTTTTCTATTTCCTCATGTCCTGGCACCACAACCCCACTGTTGAACGTCTTCCATGTCGGCACTTCAAATACAGGCAGAGTAGCACGTACACTCTCTCTCTTGTCTCTCAGACACACACTGCATACAGCACACACACACACACACACACACACACACACACACACACACACACACACACACACACACACACACACACACACACACACACACACACACACACACACACACACACACTATGGAGTAGTAAGTCAGAGCAGAGGCCTTAGCTTTCAGGCAGCACAGGTGCAAGTCATTATACACACATTCCTGGGTGCATTAAGAGTTGCGTCTGTGAGGCGCTGGGAAGCTGGGTGTTTACATAGCAAGTCATCTCTACAGCCTTGTTCTACACTACCTTGGATTTACAACTGCAACTCTTAACAGCACCAGCTTCCAAACCACTATTACTGCAACTGCTACTCTTAACAGCACCACCCTCCAAACCACTATTACTGCAACTGCTACTCTTAATAGCACCACCCTCCAAACCACTATTACTGCAACTGCTACACTTAACAGCACCACCCTCCAAACCACTGTTACTGCAACTGCTACTCTTAATAGCACCACCCTCCAAACCACTATTACTGCAACTGCTACTCTTAACAGCACCACCTTCCAAACCACTATTACTTCAACTGCTACTCTTAACAGCACCACCCTCCAAACCACTGTTACTGCAACTGCTACTCAGCAACACCTTCGGCTTGGCAACACAAAGGCTTGGCTGGCTGAATAAAGAGATCAGAAACTGTAGTTCGAAGAAGAAACTACAGAAAAATTATATTCTGTTTTACACACATTTTTTGAATATGTCATTTTAAAGTGCATATGAATAAATAGGAGCTGTGGTGTGGGTGAATGATGTCTGACCCCCTTTGACATTACCAGTGTATATGTTGTGTGTCTGTGTTTGTGTGTCCATTGGATCTTCAACGGAAAGATCAGCCTCTAAAGCACTGCGCTCACTAAAGATCCCGCCAGTGTCAAACTATTTCTGGGGCGAGAGCGGAAAGCGGTTACTATATTCTCATCCCATAAATCGCTGTTGGTTTGAGTGGTGTATTTCTTGTCTGAGGCCTGGCTGATTTCCCCCTTGTGGGGTTTCTGTCAGTAAGGACATGGGAACACAGCTGAGAAGAAGACAAGAGGAGGAGAGGAAGACAGGAGGAGGAGAGGAAGACAGGAGTAGGGGAGGAGGAGAGGAGGAGAGGAAGAGAGGAGGCTGATCTTTCCGCAGGTCTCCTAATTGTCCCTAGAATTTCTAAGCAAACAGTTGGAGGCAGGGCTTTCTCCTATAGAGCTCCATTTTTATGGAACGGTCTGCCTACCCATGTCAGAGACGCAAACTCGGTCTCAACCTTTAAGTCTTTACTGAAGACTCATCTCTTCAGTGGGTCATATGACTGAGTGTAGTCTGGCCCAGGAGTGGGAAGGTGAACGGAAAGGCTCTGGAGCAACAAACCGCCCTTGCTGTCTCTGCCTGGCCGGTTCCCCTCTTTCCACTGGGATTCTCTGCCTCTAACCCTATTACAGGGGCTGAGTCACTGGCTTACTGGGGCTCTTTCATACCGTCCCTGGGAGGGGTGCGTCACCTGAGTGGGTTGAGTCACTGATGTGATCTTCCTGTCTGGGTTGGCACCCCCCCCCTTGGGTTGTGCCGTGGCGGAGATCTTTGTGGGCTATACTCGGCCTTGTCTCAGGATGGTAAGTTGGTGGTTGAAGATATCCCTCTAGTGGTGTGGGGGCTGTGCTTTGGCAAAGTGGGTAGGGTTATATACTTCCTGTTTGGCCCTGTCCGGGGGTGTCCTCGGATGGGGCCACAGTGTCTCCTGACCCCTCCTGTCTCAGCCTCCAGTATTTATGCTGCAGTAGTTTATGTGTCGGGGGGCTAGGGTCAGTTTGTTATATCTGGAGTACTTCTCCTGTCCTATTCGGTGTCCTGTGTGAATTTCTCTCTAATTCTCTCTTTCTTTCTCTCTCTCGGAGGACCTGAGCCCTAGGACCATGCCTCAGGACTACCTGACATGATGACTCCTTGCTGTCCCCAGTCCACTTGGCCGTGCTGCTGCTCCAGTTTCAACTGTTCTGCCTTATTATTATTGGACCATGCTGGTAATTTATGAACATTTGAACATCTTGGCCATGTTCTGTTATAATCTCCACCCGGCACAGCCAGGAGAGCACTGGCCACCCCACATAGCCTGGTTCCTCTCTAGGTTTCTTCCTAGGTTTTGGCCTTTCTAGGGAGTTTTTCCTAGCCACCGTGCTTCTACACCTGCATTGCTTGCTGTTTGGGGTTTTAGGCTGGGTTTCTGTATAGCACTTTGAGATATCAGCTGATGTACGAAGGGCTATATAAATACATTTGATTTGATTTGAGGATAGGAAAAGAGGAGGAGAGGAAGAGAGGAGGAGGAGAGGAAAAGAGGAGGAGAGGAAGAGAGGTGGAGAGGAAGAGAGGAGGAGGAGAGGAAAAGAGGAGGAGAGGAAGACAGGAGGAGAGGAGAAAAGAAGAAGAGGGTGAGAGCTATTGCTTAGGCGCCTGACTGTAGTGTGACAGCGGAGACTGCCACTGTGCTGGTGTGTGTGTGTGTGTATGTGTGTGTGTGTGTGTGTGTGTGTGTGAGCTTCTCCCTGCTACAGTATCTAACCCTGCTGTAAATCAGTAGACCTCCTGCAGGGAGCAGCCCATTCACAGACCAGCCCGATACTATAACACAAAGACCACCATCAACCCCCATTAAAACACACAGCGCCCCCATTCATCTCCAGTCACACCGCCATAACTCTCTCCCTCCATGGACCTAATGGTTGTGTGTGTGTGTGTGTGTGTGTGTGTGTGTGTGTGTGTGTATGTGTGTGTGTGTGTATGTGTGTGTGTGTGTGTGTGTGTGTGTATGTGTGTGTGTGTGTGTGTGTGTGTGTGTGTGTGTGTGTGTGTGTGTGTGTGGTGTGTGTGTGTGTGTGATGGGATGCTCCATAACTCTCCAACCATGCAGAGGTAATGGTTATGTACAAGGCTGTGCTCCACTCGGTCTTCCCCTTCACAGTGTCCTCCCTCCTAGAGGGAAATGACTGCTACATTGTGGATGTCTGACAGGCCTTGTGAGGGGTAAGTGGCTTTTGGAGGATTGTAGAGCCAAAGCAAACATCTATTGGAGTTAGAAGAGACTATCCAGTGGTACTACTAATGCCTAGTGTAAATAGACCCAGTCAGTCCTCCAGTCCCATGGAGCAGCTCCTCTGGTGTCTGAGTCTGTGATATGTACCGGGAGCTATGATACGTACCGGAGGCTGTGATACGTACCCGGAACTATGTACCGGAGGCTGTGATATGTACCGGGAGCTATGATACGTACCGGAGGCTGTGATACGTACAGGAGGCTGTGATATGTACAGGAGTCTGTGATACGTACAGGAGGCTGCGATACATATCGGAGGCTGTGATACGTACAGGAGGCTGTGATACGTACAGGAGGCTGTGATACATCCCGGAGGCTGTGATACGTACAGGAGGCGGTGATACGTACCGGGAGCTATGATACGTACCGGAGGCTGTGATACGTACAGGAGGCTGTGATACGTACAGGAGGCTGTGATACGCACAGGAGGCTGTGATACGTATAGGAGGCTGTGATACGTATAGGAGGATGTGATACGTACAGGAGGCTGTGATACATATAGGAGGCTGTGATACGTATAGGAGGCTGTGATACGTATAGGAGGTTGTAATACATACAGGAGGTTGTAATACATACAGGAGGCTGTAATACGTATAGGAGGCTGTGATACGTACAGGAGGCTGTGATACGTACAGGAGGCTATGATACGTATAGGAGGCTGTGATACGTATAGGAGGTTGTAATACATACAGGAGGCTGTGATACGTATAGGAGGCTGTGATACGTACAGGAGGCTGTGATACGTACAGGAGGCTGTGATACGTACAGGAGGCTGTGATACGTATAGGAGGCTGTGATACGTATAGGAGGCTGTGATACGTATAGGAGGCTGTGATACGTACAGGAGGCTGTGATACGTATAGGAGGCTGTGATACGTATAGGAGGCTGTGATACGTATAGGAGGTTGTAATACATACAGGAGGTTGTAATACGTATAGGAGGCTGTGATACGTACAGGAGGCTATGATACGTATAGGAGGCTGTGATACGTATAGGAGGTTGTAATACATACAGGAGGCTGTGATACGTATAGGAGGCTGTGATACGTATAGGAGGTTGTAATACATACAGGAGGCTGTGATACGTATAGGAGGCTGTGATACGTACAGGAGGCTGTGACACGTACAGGAGGCTGTGATACGTATAGGAGGCCGTGATACGTACAGGAGGCTGTGATACGTACAGGAGGTTGTGATACGTACAGGAGGTTGTGATACGTACAGGAGGCTGTAATACGTACAGGAGGCTGTGATACGTACAGGAGGTTGTAATACATACAGGAGGCTGTAATACATACAGGAGGCTGTGATACGTACAGGAGGCTGTGATACGTACAGGAGGCTGTGATACGTACCGGGAGCTATGATACGTACCGGGAGCTATGATATGTACCGGAGGCTGTGATACGTACAGGAGGCTGTGATACATACAGGAGGCTGTGATACATACAGGAGGCTGTGATACGTACAGGAGGCTGTGATACGTATAGGAGGCTGTGATACGTATAGGAGGTTGTAATACATACAGGAGGCTGTAATACGTATAGGAGGCTGTGATACGTATAGGAGGTTGTAATACATACAGGAGGCTGTGATACGTATAGGAGGTTGTAATACATACAGGAGGCTGTGATACGTACAGGAGGCTGTGATACGTATAGGAGGCTGTGATACGTATAGGAGGCTGTGATACGTACAGGAGGCTGTGATACGTACAGGAGGTTGTAATACATACAGGAGGCTGTAATACATACAGGAGGCTGTGATACGTACAGGAGGCTGTGATACGTACAGGAGGCTGTGATACGTACAGGAGGCTGTGATACGTACCGGGAGCTATGATACGTACCGGGAGCTATGATATGTACCGGAGGCTGTGATACGTACATTAGGCTGTGATACATACAGGAGGCTGTGATACATACAGGAGGCTGTGATACGTACAGGAGGCTGTGATACGTATAGGAGGCTGTGATACGTACAGGAGGTTGTAATACATACAGGAGGTTGTAATACATACAGGAGGCTGTAATACGTATAGGAGGCTGTGATACGTATAGGAGGTTGTAATACATACAGGAGGCTGTGATACGTATAGGAGGCTGTGATACGTACAGGAGGCTGTAATACGTACAGGAGGCTGTGATACGTACAGGAGGTTGTAATACATACAGGAGGCTGTGATACGTACAGGAGGCTGTGATACGTATAGGAGGCTGTGATACGTATAGGAGGTTGTAATACATACAGGAGGTTGTAATACATACAGGAGGCTGTAGTACGTATAGGAGGCTGTGATACGTATAGGAGGCTGTGATACGTACAGGAGGCTGTGATACGTATAGGAGGCTGTGATACGTATAGGAGGCTGTGATACGTATAGGAGGCTGTGATACGTACAGGAGTCTGTGATACGTATAGGAGGTTGTAATACATACAGGAGGCTGTGATACGTACAGGAGGCTGTGATACGTATAGGAGGTTGTAATACATACAGGAGGTTGTAATACATACAGGAGGCTGTAATACGTATAGGAGGCTGTGATACGTACAGGAGGCTGTGATACGTATAGGAGGCTGTGATACGTATAGGAGGTTGTAATACATACAGGAGGTTGTAATACATACAGGAGGCTGTGATACGTATAGGAGGTAGGAGGCTGTGATACGTATAGGAGGTTGTAATACATACAGGAGGCTGTGATACGTATAGGAGGCTGTGATACGTATAGGAGGCTGTGATACGTATAGGAGGCTGTGATACGTACAGGAGGTTGTAATACATACAGGAGGCTGTGATACGTACAGGAGGTTGTAATACATACAGGAGGCTGTAATACGTACAGGAGGCTGTATGTATTGGGTCGCAAAGTTCCGGAAACTTTCCCAAAATTCAGAGATTTTCCAGAAATCACAGTTGGGAAATTCCCAGAATCAGGAGGGAATAAGTAGGATATCCAGAATCCTCCTAACAGGATTTCTGAAAACCCAGGGAATTTGGGGAGGGTTACTGACATTTCCCAACACTAAGTCCCACAGACAGTAGCTAAGACAGCCTGCTCTAGCCTAATGCAGACTATGGACAAGGGATTTACAGTGCATTTGCATATTCATGTTTGAATAATGATGCTACAATATTCTATTTAATTCTATACAAGGTCCTGTATGGTAGCGCATGGCGCTTGAAACGCCAGGATAGTGAGTTTGATTCCTAGAGCCACACAAACATACAAATGAATGCACAGATGACTATAAGTCGCTTTGGATAAATGTGTCTGCTAAATGGCTAATATTATTATTCTATTGTATACATGGATCTGTTGCAGTACATTATACGTGCACAGTTCTATATAGAACACTACAGATTACAGCTGGCTTGTAGTAAGTAGATCTAGAAGGAAGGTGAGGTCTTCCCACCAGGACCCAAACTAAGGACATGCCTCTGTTTGCTCTTCCCATATAACACTACAGTGACAGTACACATGGATAGACAACCTCAATAACCTCTCTCCCTCCCTACCTCTCTCCTACTCTGCCTATCATGACTTACTACTAAAACTACTTGGTTCTACCAAAACTCCCCCTGCCCTTTCCACCTCAACCCAGCAGCCAGAGCTCCAGCTAGCCACACCCACACAAACACATTAACACTTAGCTGGCTAAATCACACCCAGTGGAGAAATGAAAGCAGAACCATTAGCATGGACATGGGATTAGCTATGTTTGCATCATGGCTGAAGTGGGAAGTGATGCACCTTAGAGTTAAGGTCACTGTCTGCCCTAAAACAACACCCTCAGAGTTAACGTAACTGTCTGCCCCAACACAACACCCTCAGAGTTAACGTCACTGTCTGCCCCAACACAACACACTCAGAGTTAAGGTCACTGTCTGGCCACACAACACCCTCAAGAGTTAAGGTCACTGTCTGCCCCAACACAACACCCTCAGAGTTAAGGTCACTGTCTGCCCCATCACAACACCCTCAGAGTTAAGGTCACTGTCTGCCCCAACACAACACCCTCAGAGTTAAGGTCACTGTCTGCCCCAACATAACACCCTCAGAGTTAAGGTCACTGTCTGCCCCAACACAACACCCTCAGAGTTAAGGTCACTGTCTGCCCCAACACAACACACTCAGAGTTAAGGTCACTGTCTGGCCACATAACACCCTCAAGAGTTAAGGTCACTGTCTGCCCCAACACAACACCCTCAGAGTTAAGGTCACTGTCTGTCCACACACAACACCCTCAGAGTTAAGGTCACTGTCTGGCCACACAACACCCTCAGAGTTAAGGTCACTGTCTGTCCACACAACAACCTCAGAGTTCAGGTCACTGTCTGCCCCAACACAACACCCTCAGAGTTCAGGTCACTGTCTGCCCCAACACAACACCCTCAGAGTTAAGGTCACTGTCTGGCCACACAACACCCTCAAGAGTTAAGGTCACTGTCTGCCCCAACACAACACCCTCAGAGTTAAGGTCACTGTCTGCCCCAACACAACACCCTCGGAGTTAAGGTCACTGTCTGCCCCAACACAACACCCTCGGAGTTAAGGTCACTGTCTGCCCCAACACAACACCCTCAGAGTTAAGGTCACTGTCTGGCCACACAACACCTTCAGAGTTAAGGTCACTGTCTGCCCCAACACAACACCCTCAGAGTTAAGGTCACTGTCTGGCCACACAACACCCTCAAGAGTTAAGGTCACTGTCTGTCCACACAACAACCTCAGAGTTAAGGTCACTGTCTGCCCCAACACAACACCCTCAGAGTTAAGGTCACTGTCTGGCCACACAACACCTTCAGAGTTAAGGTCACTGTCTGCCCCAACACAACACCCTCAGACTTAAGGTCACTGTCTGGCCACACAACACCCTCAAGAGTTAAGGTCACTGTCTGTCCACACAACAACCTCAGTGTTAAGGTCACTGTCTGCCGCAAAACAACACCCTCAGAGTTAAGGTCACTGTCTGGCCACACAACACCCTCAAGAGTTAAGGTCACTGTCTGCCCCATCACAACACCCTCAGAGTTAAGGTCACTGTCTGCCCCAACACAACACCCTCAGAGTTAAGGTCACTGTCTGCCCCAACATAACACCCTCAGAGTTAAGGTCACTGTCTGCCCCAACACAACACCCTCAGAGTTAAGGTCACTGTCTGGCCACATAACACCCTCAAGAGTTAAGGTCACTGTCTGCCCCAACACAACACCCTCAGAGTTAAGGTCACTGTCTGTCCACACACAACACCCTCAGAGTTAAGGTCACTGTCTGGCCACACAACACCCTCAGAGTTAAGGTCACTGTCTGTCCACACAACAACCTCAGAGTTCAGGTCACTGTCTGCCCCAACACAACACCCTCAGAGTTAAGGTCACTGTCTGGCCACACAACACCCTCAAGAGTTAAGGTCACTGTCTGCCCCAACACAACACCCTCAGAGTTAAGGTCACTGTCTGCCCCAACACAACACCCTCGGAGTTAAGGTCACTGTCTGCCCCAACACAACACCCTCGGAGTTAAGGTCACTGTCTGCCCCAACACAACACCCTCAGAGTTAAGGTCACTGTCTGGCCACACAACACCCTCAAGAGTTAAGGTCACTGTCTGTCCACACAACAACCTCAGAGTTAAGGTCACTGTCTGCCCCAAAACAACACCCTCAGAGTTAAGGTCACTGTCTGCCCCAACACAACACCCTCAGAGTTAAGGTCACTGTCTGCCCCAACACAACACCCTCAGAGTTAAGGTCACTGTCTGCCCCAACACAACACCCTCAGAGTTAAGGTCACTGTCTGGCCACACAACACCTTCAGAGTTAAGGTCACTGTCTGCCCCAACACAACACCCTCAGAGTTAAGGTCACTGTCTGGCCACACAACACCCTCAAGAGTTAAGGTCACTGTCTGTCCACACAACAACCTCAGAGTTAAGGTCACTGTCTGCCCCAACACAACACCCTCAGAGTTAAGGTCACTGTCTGGCCACACAACACCTTCAGAGTTAAGGTCACTGTCTGCCCCAACACAACACCCTCAGACTTAAGGTCACTGTCTGGCCACACAACACCCTCAAGAGTTAAGGTCACTGTCTGTCCACACAACAACCTCAGTGTTAAGGTCACTGTCTGCCGCAAAACAACACCCTCAGAGTTAAGGTCAATGTCTGGCCACACAACACCCTCAGAGTTAAGGTCACTGTCTGCACCAACACAACACCCTCAGAGTTAAGGTCACTGTCTGTCCACACAACAACACCCTCAGAGTTAAGGTCACTGTCTGTCCACACACAACACCCTCAGAGTTAAGGTCACTGTCTGTCCACACACAACACCCTCGGAGTTAAGGTCACTGTCTGCCCCAACACAACACCCTCAGAGTTAACGTCACTGTCTGCCCCAACACAACACCCTCAGAGTTAAGGTCACTGTCTGCCCCAACACAACACCCTCATAGTTAAGGTCACTGTCTGCCCCAACACAACACCCTCAGAGTTAAGGTCACTGTCTGCCCCAACACAACACACTCAGAGTTAAGGTCACTGTCTGGCCACACAACACCCTCAAGAGTTAAGGTCACTGTCTGCCCCAACACAACACCCTCAGAGTTAAGGTCACTGTCTGCCCCAACACAACACCCTCAGAGTTAAGGTCACTGTCTGCCCCAACACAACACCCTCAGAGTTAAGGTCACTGTTTGCCCCAACACAACACCCTTGGAGTTAAGTTCACTGTCTGCCCCAACACAACACCCTCAGAGTTAAGGTCACTGTCTGCCCCAACACAACACCCTCAGAGTTAAGGTCATTGTCTAGCCCAACACAACACCCTCAGAGTTAAGGTCACTGTCTGGCCACACAACACCCTCAAGAGTTAAGGTCACTGTCTGCCCCAACACAACACCCTCAGAGTTAAGGTCACTGTCTGCCCCAACACAACACCCTCAGAGTTAAGGTCACTGTCTGCCCCAACATAACACCCTCAGAGTTAAGGTCACTGTCTGCCCCAACACAACACCCTCAGAGTTAAGGTCACTGTCTGCCCCAACACAACACCCTCAGAGTTAAGGTCACTGTCTGGCCACACAACACCTTCAGAGTTAAGGTCACTGTCTGCCCCAACACAACACCCTCAGAGTTAAGGTCACTGTCTGCCCCAACACAACACCCTCAGAGTTAAGGTCACTGTCTGCCCCAACACAACACACTCAGAGTTAAGGTCACTGTCTGGCCACATAACACCCTCAAGAGTTAAGGTCACTGTCTGCCCCAACACAACACCCTCAGAGTTAAGGTCACTGTCTGTCCACACACAACACCCTCAGAGTTAAGGTCACTGTCTGGCCACACAACACCCTCAGAGTTAAGGTCACTGTCTGTCCACACAACAACCTCAGAGTTCAGGTCACTGTCTGCCCCAACACAACACCCTCAGAGTTAAGGTCACTGTCTGGCCACACAACACCCTCAAGAGTTAAGGTCACTGTCTGCCCCAACACAACACCCTCAGAGTTAAGGTCACTGTCTGCCCCAACACAACACCCTCGGAGTTAAGGTCACTGTCTGCCCCAACACAACACCCTCGGAGTTAAGGTCACTGTCTGCCCCAACACAACACCCTCAGAGTTAAGGTCACTGTCTGGCCACACAACACCCTCAAGAGTTAAGGTCACTGTCTGTCCACACAACAACCTCAGAGTTAAGGTCACTGTCTGCCCCAAAACAACACCCTCAGAGTTAAGGTCACTGTCTGCCCCAACACAACACCCTCAGAGTTAAGGTCACTGTCTGCCCCAACACAACACCCTCGGAGTTAAGGTCACTGTCTGCCCCAACACAACACCCTCAGAGTTAAGGTCACTGTCTGGCCACACAACACCTTCAGAGTTAAGGTCACTGTCTGCCCCAACACAACACCCTCAGAGTTAAGGTCACTGTCTGGCCACACAACACCCTCAAGAGTTAAGGTCACTGTCTGTCCACACAACAACCTCAGAGTTAAGGTCACTGTCTGCCCCAACACAACACCCTCAGAGTTAAGGTCACTGTCTGGCCACACAACACCTTCAGAGTTAAGGTCACTGTCTGCCCCAACACAACACCCTCAGACTTAAGGTCACTGTCTGGCCACACAACACCCTCAAGAGTTAAGGTCACTGTCTGTCCACACAACAACCTCAGTGTTAAGGTCACTGTCTGCCGCAAAACAACACCCTCAGAGTTAAGGTCACTGTCTGGCCACACAACACCCTCAAGAGTTAAGGTCACTGTCTGCCCCATCACAACACCCTCAGAGTTAAGGTCACTGTCTGCCCCAACACAACACCCTCAGAGTTAAGGTCACTGTCTGCCCCAACATAACACCCTCAGAGTTAAGGTCACTGTCTGCCCCAACACAACACCCTCAGAGTTAAGGTCACTGTCTGGCCACATAACACCCTCAAGAGTTAAGGTCACTGTCTGCCCCAACACAACACCCTCAGAGTTAAGGTCACTGTCTGTCCACACACAACACCCTCAGAGTTAAGGTCACTGTCTGGCCACACAACACCCTCAGAGTTAAGGTCACTGTCTGTCCACACAACAACCTCAGAGTTCAGGTCACTGTCTGCCCCAACACAACACCCTCAGAGTTAAGGTCACTGTCTGGCCACACAACACCCTCAAGAGTTAAGGTCACTGTCTGCCCCAACACAACACCCTCAGAGTTAAGGTCACTGTCTGCCCCAACACAACACCCTCGGAGTTAAGGTCACTGTCTGCCCCAACACAACACCCTCGGAGTTAAGGTCACTGTCTGCCCCAACACAACACCCTCAGAGTTAAGGTCACTGTCTGGCCACACAACACCCTCAAGAGTTAAGGTCACTGTCTGTCCACACAACAACCTCAGAGTTAAGGTCACTGTCTGCCCCAAAACAACACCCTCAGAGTTAAGGTCACTGTCTGCCCCAACACAACACCCTCAGAGTTAAGGTCACTGTCTGCCCCAACACAACACCCTCGGAGTTAAGGTCACTGTCTGCCCCAACACAACACCCTCAGAGTTAAGGTCACTGTCTGGCCACACAACACCCTCAAGAGTTAAGGTCACTGTCTGTCCACACAACAACCTCAGAGTTAAGGTCACTGTCTGCCCCAACACAACACCCTCATAGTTAAGGTCACTGTCTGCCCCAACACAACACCCTCAGAGTTAAGGTCACTGTCTGCCCCAACACAACACCCTCAGACTTAAGGTCACTGTCTGGCCACACAACACCCTCAAGAGTTAAGGTCACTGTCTGTCCACACAACAACCTCAGTGTTAAGGTCACTGTCTGCCGCAAAACAACACCCTCAGAGTTAAGGTCAATGTCTGGCCACACAACACCCTCAGAGTTAAGGTCACTGTCTGCACCAACACAACACCCTCAGAGTTAAGGTCACTGTCTGTCCACACAACAACACCCTCAGAGTTAAGGTCACTGTCTGTCCACACACAACACCCTCAGAGTTAAGGTCACTGTCTGTCCACACACAACACCCTCGGAGTTAAGGTCACTGTCTGCCCCAACACAACACCCTCAGAGTTAACGTCACTGTCTGCCCCAACACAACACCCTCAGAGTTAAGGTCACTGTCTGCCCCAACACAACACCCTCATAGTTAAGGTCACTGTCTGCCCCAACACAACACCCTCAGAGTTAAGGTCACTGTCTGCCCCAACACAACACACTCAGAGTTAAGGTCACTGTCTGGCCACACAACACCCTCAAGAGTTAAGGTCACTGTCTGCCCCAACACAACACCCTCAGAGTTAAGGTCACTGTCTGCCCCAACACAACACCCTCAGAGTTAAGGTCACTGTCTGCCCCAACACAACACCCTCAGAGTTAAGGTCACTGTTTGCCCCAACACAACACCCTTGGAGTTAAGTTCACTGTCTGCCCCAACACAACACCCTCAGAGTTAAGGTCACTGTCTGCCCCAACACAACACCCTCAGAGTTAAGGTCATTGTCTAGCCCAACACAACACCCTCAGAGTTAAGGTCACTGTCTGCCCCAACACAACACCCTCAGAGTTAAGGTCACTGTCTGCCCCAACACAACACCCTCAGAGTTAAGGTCACTGTATGCCCCAACACAACACCCTCAGAGTTAAGGTCACTGTCTGGTCACACAACACCCTCAAGAGTTAAGGTCACTGTCTGGCCACACAACACCCTCAGAGTTAAGGTCACTGTCTGTCCACACAACAACACCCTCAGAGTTAAGTTCACTGTCTGTCCACACACAACACCCTCAGAGTTAAGGTCACTGTCTGGCCACACAACACCCTCAGAGTTAAGGTCACTGTCTGTCCACACAACAACACCCTCAGAGTTAAGTTCACTGTCTGTCCACACACAACACCCTCAGAGTTAAGGTCACTGTCTGGCCACACACAACACCCTCAGAGTTCAGGTCACTGTCTGCCCCAACATAACACCCTCAGAGTTAAGGTCACTGTCTGCCCCAACACAACACCCTCAGAGTTAAGGTCATTGTCTAGCCCAACACAACACCCTCAGAGTTAAGGTCACTGTCTGGCCACACAACACCCTCAAGAGTTAAGGTCACTGTCTGCCCCAACACAACACCCTCAGAGTTAAGGTCACTGTCTGCCCCAACACAACACCCTCAGAGTTAAGGTCACTGTCTGCCCCAACATAACACCCTCAGCGTTAAGGTCACTGTCTGCCCCAACACAACACCCTCGGAGTTAAGGTCACTGTCTGCCCCAACACAACACCCTCGGAGTTAAGGTCACTGTCTGCCCCAACACAACACCCTCAGAGTTAAGGTCACTGTCTGGCCACACAACACCTTCAGAGTTAAGGTCACTGTCTGCCCCAACACAACACCCTCAGAGTTAAGGTCACTGTCTGGCCACACAACACCCTCAAGAGTTAAGGTCACTGTCTGTCCACACAACAACCTCAGAGTTAAGGTCACTGTCTGGCCACACAACACCCTCAAGAGTTAAGGTCACTGTCTGCCCCAACACAACACCCTCAGAGTTAAGGTCACTGTCTGCCCCAACACAACACCCTCAGAGTTAAGGTCACTGTCTGCCCCAACATAACACCCTCAGCGTTAAGGTCACTGTCTGCCCCATCACAACACCCTCGGAGTTAAGGTCACTGTCTGCCCCAACACAACACCCTCGGAGTTAAGGTCACTGTCTGCCCCAACACAACACCCTCAGAGTTAAGGTCACTGTCTGGCCACACAACACCTTCAGAGTTAAGGTCACTGTCTGCCCCAACACAACACCCTCAGAGTTAAGGTCACTGTCTGGCCACACAACACCCTCAAGAGTTAAGGTCACTGTCTGTCCACACAACAACCTCAGAGTTAAGGTCACTGTCTGCCCCAACACAACACCCTCAGAGTTAAGGTCAATGTCTGGCCACACAACACCCTCAGAGTTAAGGTCACTGTCTGCACCAACACAACACCCTCAGAGTTAAGGTCACTGTCTGTCCACACACAACACCCTCAGAGTTAAGGTCACTGTCTGCCCCAACACAACACCCTCAGAGTTAAGGTCACTGTCTGCCCCAACACAACACCCTCATAGTTAAGGT
The DNA here is from genome assembly GCF_034236695.1 of Oncorhynchus nerka. Taxonomy (NCBI): domain Eukaryota; kingdom Metazoa; phylum Chordata; class Actinopteri; order Salmoniformes; family Salmonidae; genus Oncorhynchus; species Oncorhynchus nerka. The sequence goes on along the minus strand of NC_088409.1, from coordinate 33,778,778 downwards.
CACTGTCTGCCCCAACACAACACCCTCAGAGTTAAGGTCACTGTCTGCCCCAACACAACACCCTCAGAGTTAAGGTCACTGTCTGCCCCAACACAACACCCTCAGAGTTAAGGTCATTGTCTGCCCCAACACAACACCCTCAGAGTTAAGGTCACTGTCTGGCCACACAACACCCTCAAGAGTTAAGGTCACTGTCTGCCCCAACACAACACCCTCAGAGTTAAGGTCACTGTCTGCCCCAACACAACACCCTCAGAGTTAAGGTCACTGTCTGCCCCAACACAACACCCTCAGAGTTAAGGTCATTGTCTGCCCCAACACAACACCCTCAGAGTTAAGGTCACTGTCTGGCCACACAACACCCTCAAGAGTTAAGGTCACTGTCTGTCCACACAACAACCTCAGAGTTAAGGTCACTGTCTGCCCCAACACAACACCCTCAGAGTTAAGGTCAATGTCTGGCCACACAACACCCTCAGAGTTAAGGTCACTGTCTGCCCCAACACAACACCCTCATAGTTAAGGTCACTGTCTGCCCCAACACAACACCCTCAGAGTTAAGGTCACTGTCTGCCCCAACACAACACCCTCAGAGTTAAGGTCACTGTCTGCCCCAACACAACACACTCAGAGTTAAGGTCACTGTCTGCCCCAACACAACACCCTCGGAGTTAAGGTCACTGTCTGCCCCAACACAACACCCTCGGAGTTAAGGTCACTGTCTGCCCCAACACAACACCCTCAGAGTTAACGTCACTGTCTGCCCCAAGACAACACCCTCAGAGTTAAGGTCACTGTCTGCCCCAACACAACACCCTCAGAGTTAAGGTCACTGTCTGCCCCAACACAACACCCTCAGAGTTAAGGTCACTGTCTGCCCCAACACAACACCCTCATAGTTAAGGTCACTGTCTGCCCCAACACAACACCCTCAGAGTTAAGGTCACTGTCTGCCCCAACACAACACACTCAGAGTTAAGGTCACTGTCTGCCCCAACACAACACCCTCAGAGTTAAGGTCACTGTCTGCCCCAACACAACACCCTCAGAGTTAAGGTCACTGTCTGCCCCAACACAACACCCTCAGAGTTAAGGTCACTGTCTGCCCCAACACAACACCCTCGGAGTTAAGGTCACTGTCTGCCCCAACACAACACCCTCAGAGTTAAGGTCACTGTCTGCCCCAACACAACACCCTCAGAGTTAAGGTCACTGTCTGCCCCAACACAACACCCTCATAGTTAAGGTCACTGTCTGCCCCAACACAACACCCTCAGCGTTAAGGTCACTGTCTGCCCCAACACAACACACTCAGAGTTAAGGTCACTGTCTGGCCACACAAGACCCTCAAGAGTTAAGGTCACTGTCTGCCCCAACACAACACCCTCAGAGTTAAGGTCACTGTCTGCCCCAACACAACACTCTCAGAGTTAAGGTCATTGTCGGCCCCAACACAACACCCTCAGAGCTAAGGTCACTGTCTGGCCACACAACACCCTCAAGAGTTAAGGTCACTGTCTGCCCCAACACAACACCCTCAGAGTTAAGGTCACTGTCTGCCCCAACACAACACCCTCAGAGTTAAGGTCACCGTCTGCCCCAACACAACACCCTCAGAGTTAAGGTCATTGTCTGCCCCAACACAACACCCTCAGAGTTAAGGTCACTGTCTGCCCCAACACAACACCCTCAGAGTTAAGGTCACTGTCTGGCCACACAACACCCTCAGAGTTAAGGTCACTGTCTGTCCACACAACAACCTCAGAGTTCAGGTCACTGTCTGCCCCAACACAACACCCTCAGAGTTAAGGTCACTGTCTGCCCCAACACAACACCCTCGGAATTAAGGTCACTGTCTGCCCCAACACAACACCCTCAGAGTTAAGGTCACTGTCTGGCCACACAACACCCTCAAGAGTTAAGGTCACTGTCTGTCCACACAACAACCTCAGAGTTAAGGTCACTGTCTGCCCCAACACAACACCCTCAGAGTTAAGGTCAATGTCTGGCCACACAACACCCTCAGAGTTAAGGTCACTGTCTGCCCCAACACAACACCCTCATAGTTAAGGTCACTGTCTGCCCCAACACAACACCCTCAGAGTTAAGGTCACTGTCTGCCCCAACACAACACCCTCAGAGTTAAGGTCACTGTCTGCCCCAACACAACACACTCAGAGTTAAGGTCACTGTCTGGCCACACAACACCCTCAAGAGTTAAGGTCACTGTCTGCCCCAACACAACACCCTCAGAGTTAAGGTCACTGTCTGCCCCAACACAACACCCTCAGAGTTAAGGTCACTGTCTGCCCCAACACAACGCCCTCAGAGTTAAGGTCACTGTCTGCCCCAACACAACACCCTCGGAGTTAACGTCACTGTCTGCCCCAACACAACACCCTCAGAGTTAACGTCACTGTCTGCCCCAAGACAACACCCTCAGAGTTAAGGTCACTGTCTGCCCCAACACAACACCCTCGGAGTTAAGGTCACTGTCTGCCCCAACACAACACCCTCAGAGTTAAGGTCACTGTCTGCCCCAACACAACACCCTCATAGTTAAGGTCACTGTCTGCCCCAACACAACACCCTCAGAGTTAAGGTCACTGTCTGCCCCAACACAACACACTCAGAGTTAAGGTCACTGTCTGGCCACACAACACCCTCAAGAGTTAAGGTCACTGTCTGCCCCAACACAACACCCTCAGAGTTAAGGTCACTGTCTGTCCACACACAACACCCTCAGAGTTAAGGTCACTGTCTGGCCACACAACACCCTCAGAGTTAAGGTCACTGTCTGTCCACACAACAACCTCAGAGTTCAGGTCACTGTCTGCCCCAACACAACACCCTCAGAGTTAAGGTCACTGTCTGCCCCAACACAACACCCTCGGAGTTAAGGTCACTGTCTGCCCCAACACAACACCCTCAGAGTTAAGGTCACTGTCTGGCCACACAACACCCTCAAGAGTTAAGGTCACTGTCTGTCCACACAACAACCTCAGAGTTAAGGTCACTGTCTGCCCCAACACAACACCCTCAGAGTTAAGGTCAATGTCTGGCCACACAACACCCTCAGAGTTAAGGTCACTGTCTGCCCCAACACAACACCCTCATAGTTAAGGTCACTGTCTGCCCCAACACAACACCCTCAGAGTTAAGGTCACTGTCTGCCCCAACACAACACCCTCAGAGTTAAGGTCACTGTCTGCCCCAACACAACACACTCAGAGTTAAGGTCACTGTCTGGCCACACAACACCCTCAAGAGTTAAGGTCACTGTCTGCCCCAACACAACACCCTCAGAGTTAAGGTCACGGTCTGCCCCAACACAACACCCTCAGAGTTAAGGTCACTGTCTGCCCCAACACAACACCCTCAGAGTTAAGGTCACTGTCTGCCCCAACACAACACCCTCGGAGTTAAGGTCACTGTCTGCCCCAACACAACACACTCAGAGTTAAGGTCACTGTCTGCCCCAACACAACACCCTCAGAGTTAAGGTCACTGTCTGGCCACACAACACCCTCAGAGTTAAGGTCACTGTAAGTCCACACAACAACCTCAGAGTTCAGGTCACTGTCTGCCCCAACACAACACCCTCAGAGTTAAGGTCACTGTCTGCCCCAACACAACACCCTCAGAGTTAAGGTCATTGTCTGCCCCAACACAACACCCTCAGAGTTAAGGTCACTGTCTGGCCACACAACACCATCAAGAGTTAAGGTCACTGTCTGCCCCAACACAACACCCTCAGAGTTAAGGTCACTGTCTGTCCACACAACACCCTCAGAGTTAAGGTCACTGTCTGTCCACACAACACCCTCAGAGTTAAGGTCACTGTCTGTCCACACAACACCCTCAGAGTTAAGGCCACTGTCTGTCCACACACAACAACTTCAGAGTTAAGGTCACTGTCTGTCCACACAACACCTTCAGAGTTAAGGTCACTGTCTGTCCACACACAGCAACTTCAGAGTTAAGGTCACTGTCTGTCCACACACAACAACTTCAGAGTTAAGGTCACTGTCTGCCCCAACACAACGCCCTCAGAGTTAACGTCACTGTCTGTCCACACACAACAACTTCAGAGTTAAGGTCACTGTCTGTCCACACACAACAACTTCAGAGTTAAGGTCATTGTCTGTCCACACAACAACCTCAGAGTTAAGGTCATTGTCTGTCTGCACAACAACTTCAGAGTTAAGGTCACTGTCTGTCTGCACAACAACGTCAGAGTTAAGGTCACTGTCTGTCTGCACAACAACTTCAGAGTTAAGGTCACTGTCTGTCCACACACAACAACTTCAGAGTTAAGGTTACTGTCTGTCCACACACAACAACCTCAGAGTTAAGGTCACTGTCTGTCCACACCACAACATCAGAGTTAATGTCACTGTCTGTCCACACAACAACCTCAGAGTTAAGGTCACTGTCTGTCCACACAACACCCTCAGAGTTAAGGTCATTGTCTGTCTGCACAACAACCTCAGAGTTAATGTCACTGTCTGTCCACACCACAACCTCAGAGTTAAGGTCAATGTCTGGCCACACAACACCCTCAGCCTGAGATAAACTCTCAGTACTATCAGGACAGCACACAGACACAGACACACTAAAGACACTTATTAAGCTTCACAGTTTCTCTCTTTTAAAGGAACAGCTACAGTAGTATATTCCAAGTTTTGTGAGATGGCGATGGATGGCGTGCTTTGCGAGGTGAAGAAAAACAAGGGTCTGGAAACTTGGCTTAATGAGCAGTGTTTCATTAGAAGGCCGTTAGTACTGTGGAGCCAGTTTAGGCCTCCGAAAGCCAAACCCACGGTGAAAAGAACTATTAACTACACCGTCCATTCTCACGACAACTTCAGTAGCTCGCTGCCTCTGTGTGTGTTTAAAGTGTGTGTGCCTAAAGTGACTATGGGTAAAGTGTATGTGTGTTTGTGTGTGTAAAACATGTGTAAAGTGTGTGTATCCTCTCCACACATATTGAGCAGCTGGGTGGAGAGAGGAGGAAAGAGGAGAGAGGAGGAAAGAGAAGGAGAGAGGAGGAAAGAGAAGGAGAGAGAAGGAGACAGGAGAGAAGAGGAGGAAAGGTAATGAGAGAGGAGGGGACAGGAGAAAAGAGGAGGAAAGAGAAGGAGAGAGAAGAAAAGATAAGGAGAGAGGGGGAGACAGGAGGAAAGAGTAGGAGAGAGAAGGAGAGAGGAGTTAAGAGAAGGAGAGAGGAGAAAAGATAAGGAGAGCGGGGAGACAGGAGGAAAGAGTAGGAGAGAGGAGGAGAGAGGAGGAAAGAGAAGGAGAGAGAAGGAGAGAGGAGGAAAGAGTATGAGAGAGATGGAGAGAGGAGGAAAGAGAAGGAGAGATGAGGAAAGATAAGGAGAGAGGGGGAGACAGGAGGAAAGAGAAGGAGAGAGAAGGAGACAGGAAAGAAGAGGAGGAAAGGTAATGAGAGAGGAGGGGACAGGAGAAAAGAGGAGGAAAGAGAAGGAGAGAGAAGAAAAGATAAGGAGAGAGGGGGAGACAGGAGGAAAGAGTAGGAGAGAGAAGGAGAGAGGATGAAAGAGAAGGAGAGAGGAGAAAAGATAAGGAGAGCGGGGAGACAGGAGGAAAGAGTAGGAGAGAGGAGGAGAGAGGAGGAAAGAGAAGGAGAGAGATACAACCCATATTTATGCTTATTTATTTTATCTTGTGTCCTTTAACTATTTGTACATTGTATATATATATATAATATGACATTTGTAATGTCTTTACTGTTTTGAAACTTCTGTATGTGTAATGTTTACTGTTCATTTTTGTTGTTTTTCACTTTATATATTCACTTTGTATGTTGTCTACCTCACTTGCTTTGGCAATGTTAACACATGTTTCCCATGCCAATAAAGCCCTTGAATTGAAATTGAATTGAATTGAGAGAAGGAGAGAGGAGGAAAGAGTATGAGAGAGATGGAGAGAGGAGGAAAGAGAAGGAGAGATGAGAAAATATAAGGAGAGAGGGGGAGACAGGAGGAAAGAGTAGGAGAGAGAAGGAGAGAGGAGGAAAGAGAAGGAGAGAGGAGAAAAGATAAGGAGAGTGGGGGAGACAGGAGGAAAGAGTAGGAGAGAGAAGGAGAGAGGAGGAAAGAGAAGGAGAGAGGAGAAAAGATAAGGAGAGAGGGGGAGACAGGAGGAAAGAGTAGGAGAGAGGAGGAGAGAGGAGGAAAGAGAAGGAGAGATGAGAAAAGATAAGGAGAGAGGGGGAGACAGGAGGAAAGAGTAGGAGAGAGAAGGAGAGAGGAGGAAGAAAGAGTAAGTAGCCCTCTAAACTCAGATACCACCCGGGTTCTTTCTCCGTCCAGCCCAGCCTAGGCCCAGGGGTTTATGGGTAGGCTGCTGTTGGAGGATCAGTCTGCTGTGTTCTACTGCTTCTGCTCTGTAAACTACTAGAGTACGGTCACTGTGAAGCAATGATCAAAGGAGAAGCTACTAGTCTCACGTTCACTGTGGAGCTACGTTCTGCCTGGAAAATACATTGGAAATGCGTTGGTTTCTACGCTTCATCAGATACAGATGAAGTGCAAGGACAAGGACAGGGAAAGATGCTGAGGTACATAATGGATGTTATAGGACTTCTCATTTCCATAACCATGAGAGGAGTGTGCTCGATGGAGGGAATGATCCACCCCTTAGCCTCTAGTGGGGTGTCTCTCTCTCTGCCCCCTCTGGGCCTCGTTTAGCTGCCAGAGCCCTCCCTCCATCCACATAGGAGTAAACAACAGAGCAGGATTGGGCATGGCGTTGGTCTCCCCCAGGACCCTGAGCGAGCTGGCAGAGAGACGTCTGTTTAGCATCTGTCAGAAAAAGACACGATGGAGCCAAATGGAGGTTCAGTCACATCAGCACTGGGATAGGAGCCCCTGTCATCTCACTGCCACGTGTCGCCTGGGGCGACACACACGCACGCACGCACGCAAACACGCACGCACGCAAACACACACACACACACACACACACACACACACACACACACACACACACACACACACACACACGAACACACCCTTCTTCAGAGAGACCCAGCTCAGCCCGTGTCCACTATCCGGCCCCCAGGCCCTTTTCCCTGGCCACCACATCAAATCACTGCCCCCTCTCTTCACTTGGAGCTCACACCTGAGCTTGGATCTGCTGGGATGTGACAGAATACAATAGCTTGGTGGACAGCACCCTGTACACTTCTCACATAACATGGTTTGGCTAGAGAGAGAGAGAGAGAGAAAGAGAGAGAGTTGATGTTCTGCAGATGGTGAGATGCCAGATGTTTCTCAATTACAGCTAAGATGGTTCAATTAGTAAAGTTGTGTACACATTCAGTGGCTGTGGAGCACAGTATACACTACTGTAACATACAGTTACAGTATCATTTTCAGAGTGCCCCAGATCCCCTGCTACCTCCAACACACATCTCTTTCATTTAATTTAATTTCTCTCTCTCTCTCTCTCGTCGGAGTGCATGCTGGGAGTGCATGCTGGGAGTGAGTCGTCAAGCAGGGGTGATTGTGAGAGCGAATGGAATTTATTTTTCACTCTATCGGGTTGTTGTATGTATATATATATATATTGATTAGTTTAGTTGTTTTAAGGGTATCTTGTTTAAACTATCACTAAGCACGTATAGGGGTGGTGGGATCTTTGAGGTTGGTTTTTCGCGAGGGCACAACCAGCGGGTGGGGCTGGTTGCTATGGCCACTCGTGAAAATGGAGAGTTTGAAAAACTTAGTCGGAGGCATGGAGTAAAGATTCCTGCTGCGACAGGGTGTTCAGTGGAAGAATGTAGCTTGGCTGTGGGTGCTATCATTGGGTATGATAGCATCAAATCAGCCTCAAGGATGAATAGCGCTGTAGTGATATTCTTAGATTCAATTGAAAAGGTGAATAAAAATAGTTGAGATGGGAGTCGTGTTGAGAGAGACACAGACGCCGGTATTTCCGCTTATGAATCCGGCGAAGAAAGTCATGCTTTCTAACGTGCCACCATTTGTTAGAGATGAAGTGTTATGGCGAGAGTTATCTCGCCATGGTCAAATAGTATCTACAATAAAGAAAGTTCCTTTTGGATGCAAATCTCCGTTGTTGAAACATGTCGTGTCTCATAGGAGACAAGTGCATATGATTTTAAAAAAGGAAGGAGAACTGAATTTAGCGTTTAGCTTTAAGATTGATGGATTTGATTATGTCTTCTATGCATCTACTGAATCAATGAAATGCTTTGGATGTGGAAGAGAGGGGCATTTGGTGCGTAGTTGTCCCGAAAATGAGCGCGCTGAGCCTGGTAGTAGTTTTAGTGAGAGTACAACTAACGCACCACCGCGAAGGGATGAGGGTACAGGAGAAGAGAGAAGGTGGGCAGATGTGGTTGGAAAAGCAGGAGAGGAAGGCAGTGTGGATACGGGGATGAGGGTACAGGAGAAGAGAGAAGGTGGGCAGATGTGGTTGGAAAAGCAGGAGAGGAAGGCAGTGTGGATACGGGGATGAGGGTACAGGAGAAAAGAGTACAGGAGAAGAGAGAAGGTGGGCAGATGTGGTTGGAAAAGCAGGAGAGGAAGGCAGTGTGGATACGGGGGCAATTGTGGTAGATCAGAACAAAGAGGGAGGGGAAACAGTAGGTGAGATTGCGACTGTAGTCGCTGAGGTGGTGCTGGAAAATGACATTGGAAGTCAAGAAGAGATTGAAATAATGGAAAAGGAAGCGGATGTTTTCAAAATACCGAGGAGTAAAAGGAAGAATGTAAGGGGTGGTGAAGGGTCTAATTCTAAGAGAAAGGTAGAGTTTGATAAATCAATTGAAGAAGAACAAGGTGTAGAGATGGTGGAGTATTCTTCTGGGGAGGATAGTGAGAGTGAGTCATCTGACGCGTCACAACAATATAGTGAGATAAATGGGGTGGAAGGGAGGTATGGGATCGAGAGGATACGTCAATTTTTGAAGTTGACAAAAGGGAAGAAATATATGCAGGATTACAATGTAACTGATTTTTTCCCTGAACGTGAATTGTTTATTGAATCAGCAAAGTTTCTGATGTCAAAAATTACAGGGGGGAGTTTGAAAAGCCCTGAAATTGCTAGACTCAAGAAAGTGGTCACAAGAGTGATAAGTGATGTAAATTCTAAAGAAAATGAAAGAGTTCAGTTGCAGTCTTAACTCTGTAAAGAGATGTGGTGGCTGGATCTTCCTCTGTATATTTTTTTTTATCCATGAGCAGTTTTAAGATTTCTTCTTTAAACGTAAATGGGGGCAAGAGATGTAAAAAAAAAGAGCCATGGTGTATGAGTTAATTAGGGGAAAGGGAAGTGATATAATTTTTCTACAAGAAACGCATAGTAATTTGGAAAATGAAGTTATGTGGCAACAGGAGTGGGGGGGGGGACAGTGGTGTGTAGTCATAAAAACTCAAAAAGTGGGGGTGTGGTTATCTTGTTCTCAAAAGGGTTTTTGCCGTTGTCATATGAGGTTGAAGAGGTAGTTGAGGGAGGTTATTAAAAGTTAGATCAAGGTATGAAAACATCACTATGTGTCTGATAAATGTATATGCCCCAGTGGTGACAGTTGAGAGGGTATGTTTTTTAGAGACACTATCAAATACCATTGAGAAATGTAACAAAGAAGATTATTTGTTTATTGCCGGGGATTTTAACTGCACAGTTAGTGATTTAGATAGAAATCACCAAGAACCTCATATAGCCTCAAGGATGTTTTTAAAACGCCTCATTGTAACAAATGAATTGTGTGATATTTGACGGAGTCAACATGGAGGAACAAGGCAGTACACCTGGGCCCATGTGAGAGAGAATATCATCTCTATGGCCAGGTTAGATAGGTTTTATGTATTTGAGCATCAATCTCAGGTCTGCAAATCAAGTGTGATAACCCCAGTGGTGTTTTCTGATCATTGTTTAATAACAGAGGTGGTGTTCATTAACCTCTTCAGTCGACCCTCTACTTTTTTGAACATTCTGTTAAAAATCGCGCAACATTTTAGCGCCCTGCTACTCATGCCAGGAATATAGTATATGCATTTGCTTAGTCTGTGTGGATAGAAAACACTCAGACGTTTAAAAAACTGGTTAAATCACTGCTGTGGCTTTACCAGAACGGCATTTACATCGAAAAGCACAGGAAAAACTGATCACTGAAAATGGGAAAATATATCCATGCGCTACTTGATCCCATTGATAAAGGTGAACCACAATTAATTGACTGAGGTTGCAGTACCTACAGCTTCCACAGGGTGTCTAGAGTCTTGTCATTTCCCTTCGAGTTTTTTCTTGGTCAAACACATGCAGGACACCGTATCTAATCCGGTCTAGGACCGGATATTTTCGTTGAGTTTCTAGCCGGACATTTTTCCAGACGGACAGCTAATGATCTTTACATCGCCTCCTGATAAATTTTATCGCTTATTAACGTTTACTAATACCTAAAGTTGCATTACAAACGTATTTCGAAGTGTTTTGTGAAAGTTTATCGTCGACTTTTTGAATTTTAAAAAATGACGTTACGTTTTGAAACAATGTTTTTTTCGTTTATCACACAGTCTACATATAACGATATCTAGGCTTTATATGGACCGATTTAATCGAAATAAAGACCCAAATAGTGTTTATGGGACATCTAGGAGTGCCAACAAAGAAGATGGTGAAAGGTAATGAATGTTTTCTATTTTATTGTGCGGTTTGTGTAACGCCGAAATGCTAATTATTTTGTTTACGTCCCCTGTGGGTCTTTTGGGGTGTTGCATGCTATCAGATAATAGCTTCTCATGCTTTCGCCGAAAAGCATTTTAAAAATCTGACTTGTTGCCTGGATTCACAACGAGTGTAGCTTTAATTCGATACCCTGCATGTGTATTTTAATGAACTTTTGAGTTTTAACTAATACTATTAGCATTTAGCGTAGCGCATTTGCATTTCCAGAGCTCTAGTTGGGACGCAAGCGTCCCGAGTAGAAGCAACAGGTTAACGATGTAAAACCCAAAAGCGCATACTGGCATTTTAATATAACTTTATTGAGTGATGCTCACTTCAAGAACTGTTTCAGTTTTTTTTGGGAGAGGGAGATCTCAAAAAGCCAGTTTTGTATCCCTTCAACAGTGGTGGGATATAGGGAAAATCCAGATTCAACAATTTTGTAATCAATACACGAGGAATGTCACCAAAGATATCACCAGATCAATGAAAGCCCTAGAGATTGAAATAGTGGAACTCATGACGTTGGTTGAGACCACAGGAGATCGAGGCCATACTCAGGCCCTCAAGTGGAGAAAAACTGCATTGGCAGACCTGCTGGGTATCAGAGCACAGGGGGCACTGGTGAGAAGTAAATTTCAGGGAATATCTGAAATGGATGCCTCATCCAAATTTTTCTTTGGTTTAGAGAAAAAGAATGGACAAAGAAAAATTATTCATTGTCTCAAATCAGCTGTTGGAGAAGAGCTCACTAGCCCTAGTGAAATTAGAAAGAGGGCAGTAGAGTTCTATGCTGAGCTCTACAAGTGTGAGTACAAAGAGGACAAAACAGTGACACAGCAGTTCTTTGATGGGCTCCCAAAGGTGGCTGCAGAAGCTCAGGTTGAGCTTGAGCAACCATTGTCTTTGCAGGATTTATACACTGCATTAAAAGGCATGGAAAATGGAAGGGCACCAGGCATTGATGGGCTTCCCGTTGACTTTTTTAAGTCTTTTTGGGCTATGTTGGGAGAGGATTGGTTAGAAGTAGCTAATGATAGTTCCGGAGGGTTACTACCAATAAGCTGCAGAAGGGCTGTCCTCACCCTACTGCCCAAAAAGGGTGACCCAAGGGAGGTGAAGAACTGGAGGCCGGTGGCTTTATTGTGCACTGATTATAAGATATTGTCAAAAGCTTTGTCCAACAGGCTGAGGGAGGTGATGGGGCAAATCATACATATGGATCAGTCCTACTGTGTTCCTGGCAGGCAGATAGGGGATAATATTTCTCTGATTCGTGATTTTTTGGACGTCTCTAGGGCTATTGGGTTGGATGCTGGTCTAATTTCAATTGATCAGGAAAAGGCATTTGACCGAGTTGAACATCAATATTTATGGCACACGTTTGAGGCGTTTGGGTTCAGCTCTGGTTTTATTGCCATGATAAAGGTGATATATGGTGACATTGAAAGTGTATTGAAAGTTAACGGTGGTTTGAGTGCTCCTTTTAAAGTGTGTAGAGGTATTAGGCAGGGATGTTCTATGTCAGGGATGTTATATGCTATTGCAATAGAGCCACTACTAAATTGCATTAGAAGTCGCATTGCAGGGGTGTGCCTTTCAGAGGATATTCCTCCTATTCGTCTCTCAGCCTATGCTGATGATGTAGTTGTGCTAGTGAAAAATCAAGCGGAGGTGGATAGCTTGAGTCTAATTGTTGATCGTTTTAGGGGAATATCCTCTGCAAAGGTAAATTGGGAAAAGAGTTGTGCGTTACAGATTGGAGAATGGTCTGGAGGGCTCATGGCTTTGCCAGGGGGGCTAGAATGGTGTAAGGGAGGTTTTAAGTATCTTGGAGTGTACCTAGGAGATGAGGGGACTATGGAAAAAATTGGAGTGGGGTGGTTGAAATGGTGGAAGGGAGGATGAGGAGATGGCGTTGGTTATTATCTCGTATGTCATATAGGGGGCGCACTATTATAGTTAACAATGTGATTGCATCTGCACTGTGGCATCGGTTGTCAGTTTTAGAACCACCATCTGGCCTTCTGGCTAAGATACAGGCAATTATTGTGGATTTATTTTGGGATAAATATCACTGGGTTCCACAAAGTGTTTTGTATTTGTCAAAAGAAGAGGCGGGACAAGGTCTTGTACATCTTGCTAGTAGGGCTGCTGCTTTCCGGTTTCAGTTTATTCAAAGGTTGCTTTATGGACCGGAAAATGTGGTGTGGAGAGGGGTGGCAGTTCTTATATTACAACGGGTTGGAGGATTAGGTTTAAAGAAGGCTTTATTTCTGGTTGATAGTAGCCAGATTTCTAGGGAGGGAGTACCTCCGTTTTACAGAGGACTTCTCAGAGTGTGGAGCATAATGAAGGTGTCCAGACGAACTTCAGCGGAGTCAGTGCATTGGCTGTTGGAGGAACCTCTGGTGTATGGGGCAAGACTGGATTGTACAACTGCAGCTGTTCCACATTTCTCCAAGATTTTGGTGAAGGGGAAAATCATCACCTTAAGACAGTTAATGGCCATGGCTGGGCCCGCCTTAATGGATGGAAGACGGGTGGCAGAACATTTGGGGATGAGGTCGGAAAGGATTGTCGGACAAATGCTGGGGAGCTGTAGGAAGGCTCTGTCAGCGGAAGAATGGGGAATGCTTAGTAGTCACAAGAAGAAGGTACAAGATGAAGACGTCTCATTTCCAAGACTAGGGATTACACCAAATATCCCAGAGTCAGAAAGAAATGCGTTATTGCTGGATTTGAGAGGGTTGGAGGGGGTGGGTTTGGATGAGGTGAATGGGAAGGATTTGTATAGGGGGTGTGTCAAGGTGTTGAATAAAGGTAAATTGAAAAATAGAAAAGACACTCCATGGAGGGTAAAATTGGGCATTGATGACAAGGTAAAGGCAGCATGGAGGGCACTGTACAAACCACCGTTACAAAAGGGCACTGGTGATATGCAATGGAGGGTTTTACATGGCATCATTGCAGTTAATGCTTTTGTATCTGTTATTAATTCAGATGTTAGAGATGGATGTCCTTTTTGTAATATAAGAGAAACCATTTTTCACTGTTTTATGGAGTGTGAGAGGATAAAACCTCTATTGGAAATGCTGGAATCTTTGTTTAAAGCTGTAGGGGAATTTTTCAATAACACTGTTTTTATTTTGGGGTTTCAATATAGTAAACAACAGAAAAGAAAATGTCAAATGTTAAATTTTATTTTGGGACAAGCTAAGATGTCAATTTTTCTGAGTAGAAAACATAAGATAGAAACGGGATATGGGAAGGATGTAAGATGTGTTTTTAAAGGATTAGTGAAAGCAAGAATAAAAGTAGATTTTGAGTTCTTTTCAGCTGTAAAAGATCTCCTATTATTTGAGGAGAAGTGGGCATACGAAAGAGCGCTTTGTTTTGTAGAGGAGGGGAAATTATTTTTTGCCGATGAAATAAGTTGAATGTATATGTTATGTATTTATTTTTATTTAGGAATTACATTTGTTGTTTCATTTCTGAAAAGGCAGTGTGTCATTTTTTTTATGTTAACACTTGAGTAAAAAATAAAGGTTTTATAAAAACTCAAACTCTCTCTCTCTCTCTCTCTCTCACACTCTCTCTAGCTCTCCTTCTCTCCCACTCTCTCTCTCTCTCACTCTCTCTCTAGCTCTCCTTCTCTCCCACTCTCTCTCTCTCTCTCTCTCTCTCTCTCACTCTCTCTTTCTCTAGCTCTCCTTCTCTCCCACTCTCTCTCTCTAGCTCTCTCTCTCTCTAGCTCTCCTTCTCTCTCTCTCTCTCTCTCCCTCTCTCTCTCTCTTAGGATGAAGACATCATTGAAGGCTCGTCTAATCCCTCGCAGGATAAGACTGTCATCAGAATGGATGTGGACTTTAAAAGCCTGTTTTCCATCCGTCCATTCTGTCCCCTTGACAGAGAATCCCGCCCAATCACTGCATCCACAGATTAAGTTTCTCTAATATTCGGTGACAACAGACCTTTAAATAGCTGCAGTTGGAGCCACTCTAAGCCATCTAGCCCTCTCCTCCCCTTCCCTCCCCAGTCCTGAGGGCAGGTTCTTAGGGGTGGAGATCTAGAGGATGAAATAGGGATTTAAACCCTGATCCAGAGGGGGGTAAGACCAGAGGCCTGCTGGGTTTAGTCCTGGGCCGGCCTGGGACCCTCAGGCACTGTCTCTCTCTGACGGTCTGTCTCTGACAAAGACAATCTGTTCCTCTCCCTCTACTCTCTGAAACAGAGCCTCTCATACTCACACAACTCTGAAGAACAAATTGAACCGAATCATCAGTGTGGACATCCCTTTGGATACAATGTGTGTGTGTGTGTGTGTGTGTGGACAGTTCACAGGAAACCCCAGCTGGAGAGACTAGTGGGGTTAGGACACTAATGCAACCCTATAACAGCCTACCTCCTTAGGGCACTGGCCAAAAGTAGTGCACTATATAGGGCATAAGGTGCCATTTTGGATAGTGGCTGAGTAACTTTAGACCTTTGTGGTGTTGCACAGAACTTACTATACTCCTCTGTTTTGGTTTCCTGCATGCTCTACTTCCCACACTGGTCAGAGAGTTCACAGAACTTACTATACTCCTCTGTTTTGGTTTCCTGCATGCTCAACTTCCCACACTGGTCAGAGAGTTCACAGAACTTACTATACTCCTCTGTTTTGGTTTCCTGCATGCTCAACTTCCCACACTGGTCAGAGAGTTCACAGAACTTACTATACTCCTCTGTTTTGGTTTCCTGCATGCTCAACTTCCCACACTGGCCAAAGAGTTCACAGAACTTACTATACTCCTCTGTTTTGGTTTCCTGCATGCTCAACTTCCCACACTGGTCAGAGAGTTCACAGAACTTACTATACTCCTCTGTTTTGGTTTCCTGCATGCTCAAATTCCCACACTGGCCAAAGAGTTCACAGAACTTACTATACTCCTCTGTTTTGGTTTCCTGCATGCTCAAATTCCCACACTGGCCAAAGAGTTCACAGAACTTACTATACTCCTCTGTTTTGGTTTCCTGCATGCTCAACTTCCCACACTGGTCAGAGAGTTCACAGAACTTACTATACTCCTCTGTTTTGGTGATTTTCTTATAGATCACATCTGGCTAGACTCCGAAGAGCAACGAGAGGGCGCTGACCTTTGAAGAACATGCATATCCTAGAGCGAAGGACAATTGTTTCACAAACCACACTTGATGTTTTGCCCAAAATCCGTTCCAGAGTCTGAATGTGTACACTGCCTGCTTACTACATTACCTATCACAGCAGTCTCAGTGCACTATATGTGCACCATCCATATGCTTTTTCTCAATATACAATATGCGTTATTTCAATATACAATATGTTCTATTTCCAATATGCTAAATCTCTATTAACACTGACTCATTTGGCCTCAGTCATGGCCCTCTGATCCAGAAGCATATTCATAGGGCCACAACGACAGGCTCAGAGCAACAGTCTCTCTCCCTAACAGCACTAAACAGGCCCAGAGCAACAGTCTCTCTACCTAACCAGCACTAAACAGGCCCAGAGCAACAGTCCCTCTACCTAACCAGCACTAAACAGGCCCAGAGCAATGGTCTCTCTCCCTAACCAGCACTAAACAGGCCCAGAGCAACAGTCCCTCTCTCTAACCAGCACTAAACAGGCCCAGAGCAACGGTCCCTCTACCTAACCAGCACTAAACAGGCCCAGAGCAACAGTCTCTCTACCTAACCAGCACTAAACAGGCCAAGAGCAACGGGCTCTCTCCCTAACCAGCACTAAACAGGCCCAGAGCAACAGTCTCTCTCCCTAACCAGCACTAAACAGGTCAAGAGCAACGGTCCCTCTACCTAACCAGCACTAAACAGGCCCAGAGCAACAGTCTCTCTACCTAACCAGCACTAAACAGGCCCAGAGCAACAGTCTCTCTACCTAACCAGCACTAAACAGGCCCAGAGCAACAGTCTCTCTACCTAACCAGCACTAAACAGGCCCAGAGCAACGGTCTCTCTACCTAACCAGCACTAAACAGGCCCAGAGCAACAGTCTGTCTACCTAACCAGCACTAAACAGGCCCAGAGCAACGGTCCCTCTACCTAACCAGCACTAAACAGGCCCAGAGCAACAGTCCCTCTCCCTAACCAGCACTAAACAGGCCCAGAGCAACGGTCTCTCTCCCTAACCAGCACTAAACAGGCCCAGAGCAACAGTCTCTCTACCTAACCAGCACTAAACAGGCCCAGAGCAACAGTCTCTCTCCCTAACCAGCACTAAACAGGCCCAGAGCAACAGTCTCTCTACCTAACCAGCACTAAACAGGCCCAGAGCAACAGTCTATCTACCTAACCAGCACTAAACAGGCCCAGAGCAACAGTCT